>NC_142603.1:28185231-28473176 GCF_041222555.1 Hakea prostrata
GGAGAAGTGTTTACCATTCTTCAAGGCACTCAAAGATTTGAGGGGCAGCAAGGAAGTAAAGTGGACTGAAGAGTGCCGAGAAAGCTTTCGAGGAATTAAAAGAGGCATTGGGACAACCACCACTTTTGTCCCGACCCAGAAGGGGGAAATCTTACAGCTATATCTAGCGGCATCCCTTTCAGCGGTCGGTGCGGTACTTGTTCGTGAGAAAGATAAGAAACAAGTACCAATTTACTATGTGAGTCACGTATGAGTTGATGCGGAGACATGATATTCGCAAATTGAGAAGCGAGCTTTGGCTCTCATGATAGCCGCCAGGAAGCTAAGGCCATATTTCCGTGCTCATCCAATAGAGGTATTTACGACTTTCCCTCTTAGTAAAGTTCTTAATAAACCTGATTTGTCCGGAAGGATGGTGGCCTGGTCGGTCAAACTCGGTGAGTTCCAAGTGAGCTTTAAGCCCGAACGACAATCAAAGCTCGGGCGTTAGCTGATTTTGTAGTAGAAACTACCGCACCGGTGGAGACCACTATTGAAGATCCCATTATACCAACCATTTGGGAGGTATATGTGGATGGCTCGAGTAATAATGATGGAGCAGGAGAGCTGGAATTCTATTGAAAAGTCTAGTAGGATTTATCATTCGATATGCTTTGAGATTTGCATTCAAAGCTAGTAATAACAAAGAATATGAAGCACCGATAGCTAGACTTCGGTTGTCAAAAGCATTGTCCATTGCAGATGTTACTATTTACGTGACTCTCAACTTATAGTCAACCAAGTCTAGGGGGAGTATGGTATTAAAGAACCTCGCTTGCAAAATATCAAGAGATTGTGCAGGGCATTTCAAAAAGCAATTTCGGAATTTGAAGATATCTCGATTCCGAGGACTGAAAAATACAGTGGCGTATGCTATCCCGATTAGCCAATGCTAAAGAAAAAAAATTTAGACCCTCGGTCTATATTGAAGACTAACATTTCCAAGTTATCATGAAAGAAATTTCCTATGTCCCCGTGGTACCGGATGGATCCGATGATAGAATATCCGAGAGATGACAAACTACCCGAGGATCCGAAAGAGGCAAGATTGATCAGAATCGATCAAGAAAGATTTGTCATTGATTGGAAGACTATACAAAAGATCTTTAATGCGGACCCCTTGAGAGATGTTTAGAGTCCCGAAGGAGCAAAATAAACACAATTGAAGTTCATGAGAATTTGTGGAGCTCGTATGAGGTGGGCGAGCTCAGACACACAAAATTCTAGCTTAGTTTATATTGGCTAAGATCTGGGAGGCTGCTATGGAGTATGTTGGTCGATGTAGCAATTGTCAAATTCATGCTACGGTATCAGAGGCATGGCCACCCGAAACCATGACTTCAATTCTAGATCCCATCCCCTTTGTGATGTGGGGATGATATCATGGGCAAATTCACCAAGGCATCAAATGAGTCTATGAATATCGATAGTAGCAATTGATTACTTCACAAAAATGGGTTGGAAAGCCAGGTGCCACAGCAGCAATCCAACCGAGAAAAAAGTGGAGAAATTCATGCTTGAGTCAATCATATATCGCTTTTGGATTCCAAAGATTATCGTTATTGACCATGGTACTCGGTTTGTTTCCCACAATGTGAGCAATTTGTGTGGGAACTTGCATGATCGAGCATCGTATGTCCTCGTGGCATCCCCCTAGAGCAATGGACATGTAGAAGTTACTAACCTGAACGCTGCTCGAAGGGATAAAGAGAAGACTTGAAGGCGACAAGGCCCCCGTGGGTCGAAGAACTTCATACTGTACTGGTGGGGCTTATCGAACTACGGTTCCCGAGGACACCCACAGAGAACTCCATTCAGGTTGGCGTACGGGTCCGAAGCGTTGGCACCTATGGAGATAATGGTGGGGACATTACGGGACCAGAGTTCGAGGAAAAGTGAACAACCCCAAGGATTGCTTGATAGTCTTGATTTGTTGGACGAAGTTCGGGCAAAGGCAATAGCACGAACTCAACATTATCAAAGAAGGATAGCGTCACACTACAATACCCGAGTGAAAAATCGTCGGTGATTCTTAGCAGAAGATTTGGTGTTGAGAAACACCCTTAACTTTAGACCCACGCCACCAAAAAAAATTGGACCCTTCCCGGGAAGGACCTTATATGGTTGTAAAACCAATCGGTTCAGGAGTTTACAAAGCTGAAGAACATCAACACCCGAGAAGAGTTGGATCGTTCGTGGAATGCCGGCATCTCAAAATTTTTTATCCTTGATGATGATTTCAATTTTGTTCGTGATGTAACCATTTTCAACTCAATCAATGCAATTATTGGCTTTCAACGAGTTATCTTTTGATTGGGGGGCATCATACACCACATTCAAGAACAAGATCCGACTATAAGAAATCGGATGAAAATCCATGTGGGTCCTTCAACACTTATGGAATTTTTTCGGAATTTCTTAAGTCAAGGCATCGGATGACAATCCGAGTGAGTTCCTTCCACAAAGGCATCGGTTTGAAACCCGAGTAAGTTCCTTCAAGACTTATTGAATTTTGAAATATCCTTAAGTAAAGGCATCGGTTTAAAACACAAGTGAGTTCCTTCTATAGACTTATTGTATTTCTCCCGAAATCCTTAAGTAAAGGCATCGGTTTAAAACCCGAGTGAGTTTCTTCTACAAGGCATCGGTTTAAAACCCGAGTGAGTTCCTTCTCGGACTTATTGAATTTCTCCTGAAATCTTTAAGTAAAGGCATTGTTCTAAGCGACTAAGACCCTAGTGCACAACTGATTCAAGTGACTAGCAAAGTTCGAATGAAGTTAATTTCTTATTTCTTCAAAAGACCAGAAAGAGGCCAATCTTTACATCAAACATGAGATTACAAGAGTTGGATACAATCTTGGGTCGAGAAAAGAAAGTCATCATCGGTGATAATTAAGAAGTAATACAAGATCAGCACAACTTTGCTAGAACAAACACATGAGTCAAGCGCGGTATGGATTCAAGAAAAAGAAGAGGAGAAATGAGGATTACAAAAAGCATTTCAGTATGTATAAAATCCTCTGCAATTTCATACTCTTTGTCCAGTTTGTCCAGAAGAAGTATGGTCCTCGACCAAACTTGCATTCAAGGCGAGCTCTTCATAATTGAATCCTTCCAGGGGAGAATAAACATGAGAATCTTCTAGGTAATGCATAATATCCGGATCGAGAGGCGGAGGATCGGTCTTATTTTTGGTCCGGTCAAAGAGAAGGAGAGACCTAGGTTGGTAAACACTTCAGGATGGCAAACAGCACTTAGGGAGTCGTATCGAAATGACGATCTTTCCTTAGTATCGATTCCCATACTTCGTTCTCGCCATCCCGGTAAGCCTGCAAGTTATAAGCATTCAGCATATCAACAAAGGGCTTACTGTGTAAATACTTGAAGATGCACGAGCTCTGCGAACGTCGGTGGAAGGGATTCGGGAAAAGGAACGCCGGCTTGCCTTTGAGGTAACGCTCAGATCATTTGCCTCCCGACTTTCCAACTCCTTGCTCCAGTTGCGGATCTTCTCCCTGGCATCATCCAAGTCTGACCAAAGACGCTCGATCACCGAATTCTTTTCTCCTGCAACCTCCCAAGCTAATTTCCTAAGGCGAGCAATCTCAGCATCTTTAGCTTCAGAGATTTCCCAAAGCCTGAAAACTTCATTGGTCGACCCTCTCGAGCCTAGAGGCTGCTTCCACTTGGTTGTGAAAGTTACCGGTAAGACTCCTACAAACAACTTTCAAGTTAAACAGGGAGCGAGAAGAGTAACCTTCGAATCAAAAGATAATGAAGAAAGACTTACATCACCATTGACTTCAAAAAGACCTCGATCTGGAAGTTTGGAAAGAACTGCGCTATCGAGAAGGCATTCGAGCAGCAGTTCACCATTCCAACGCTTTGTCAAACTCGTTTGACACTAATTCAGGTGAAGAATGAGAAGGATGAGCTACATCAAGAGAAGGATGAGTTGCATCACTTGTCAATCGACGACGCTTCCTAGTGGCAAAATCCTCCAGCTGCAAACGAGAGGCAGGGATGCCAAAAAAGCTCTAGAGTTGGAAATAGAAGCAGCACTGCCGGGCACCGCACCTTCATCGAGATGCCAACATAGTTGCCTCAGATGCCCGAAGGGTCTCCTTCGGGGATGTACGAGCGGTCTCTCGCAGCGGGGGCATCAGCAGCGCCATCAACAATGGAGTGATCAAGATCTTCCCGGGAAGAACGAGCGATCACTTCAGCACTGAGATGTAGGGGTGACATCGGTAGAAGCTATGGGAATCGACTTGAAGATTCACCAACAGCGATCGCCTTACGTTTGGAGGATTCACCAGATGAAACCACCTCACCGGCCCCAACCGCCGCCGATGAAATGATTTTCTTACGAGAGTTTCGCTCGATAAAGTTCGGATCGATTATGGGAGCCACTTGTGTACACAGAAGAGTCGTATCGGTACAAAAAACCAACAACACAAGAAACGAAGGAAAACCCTAGTTCTCTGTCAGATATGAATTACTTAGAATACCAATTAAATAAACTCCAAGTATTACTACTGTGAAATTTACTCAGGGGGAAGGAGAAGAGATTGGTGATAGCAAAAAGCTCACTTGTTCAGAAGCTGATAGAGTTATTGTTGGAGTACGAGGAATATGGAAGCGAGGCGGGAGGAGCGGAATGTCAGCTTTTGCAAATCTAACTTGCAAATAGCAAGATAGATGGAGAGTACCCTCGAAGGCTTTAAATAAGCCTCAGGTATTAAAGACAACGGTTGAGAGCCAAAGGCAATCAATGGCCCAGATCGAAAAAACGCTTCGAAATCCTCAACAAGAAAGATCAACGGTCAAAAGGAGGCCACGTGGAAATAGGCACCTGATACGAGAATACCTCCAACCGTCACACTACCATTTAGATAATGGATGTATTATCAATTCATTGAAAACAGTGAATGGTATACCAAGGCAAGAAAATGTTTTGACTTCGCAAGTAGCAGAAGGGAAACGTGTGGACTTTGCAATAAATGAAGGAGTACGGAAGATTAAAGGCTAAGGCATTTTTCTTCCAACACATCTCTTCATGATATCTTTACAAGATTATCATTCGTCGAGGAATGTGAAGTTAAGTGATAAGTTTTATCATTTATATTTTGATATTCAAGACAAGCTTTCGATAGAAGACGAGGAAATATTACGGCAAACATGGAAGAAGTATCTATTCATTAAGGGGGAGGATAATCTATACAAAACAAAAAAGTAACTCCCTAAGCTTCTTCCTCATTGTTGCCCGAAGAGTCTTGTACAGGAGAGCCTTTCTCAGGGTCATCATTCTCAGGGTCTTGTGAAGAGCCTTCTTCAGGATGGACATTATCAACGACAACCTGAGACGTTTCTTCTTGGAGTGGTGGTTCATCAGCAGATATTCCTCATATTTTGGGTCAGCTAGAAAAGGATCATCCTCTTCCCGAGCCCAGTCAGGGAGATCCATGTTTAACTTCCCGAAGACCTCTCTGTGACACACCTCACGAAAGGGAGTTGTATCGAAGGAAGGGATGGATTCAAGAATTTTTTCCCAGACGTCATTTTGCCCCAAACGGTAAGCTTGGATGTTGAAGGCACCCAGCAGTTTGGAGAAAGGTACGCTGTTCAGGTACTTCCGAACACAATCCTTTCGAAGCTCTGACTTGATATGCTCGGGCTTGCTAGGAATCGCCAACTTCAAGTATTTTTCGTTCTCTGCGCACTTATACTCAAGTCTGTCACCAAACAATGTGGCAGCTGCTTTCTGCTTCTTAGCCTCGCGCTCGGCAGCAACAGTGCGAGCCGTTGAAGAGTCGAGGGCCTCCTTTAGGGAGTTCATTTCCTCGTCATGTTTTCTCTGCAGCTCCTTAGCAGCTACGGTCAGCCGGTCTATCTCAGAATTGGCCTTGGCCAAATTCTCTTCACAGGTCTGCAGCAAGGAGCCGTGTGCGGCCAACCCGGCTCAATGCTTCCATTTGCTGATAAAAGCTCAACACAGCATTCCTGGGGAAGAGGAGATTATCAGAAGAAGTCATAAGAAATTATGAAAAAATGAACAATGAAGAAGACCGGTACCTTGTGGATTGACTAACAAGGGCATCATCGTCCAGGGCTTCAACTTCATGACGATCAGAAGGTATAAGACTGAGGGAGCTCCATTCTGCAGCTTTCTCAGGGTCTTGTGTCACCCTATCAGTCAGCTTTAAGGTCCACTGAGGGGTGAAGACCTCCTCACAATCCTCGGAAGTTTTGGATTTTTTTATGGGAGGAAGCATCAACTATATCGTGCTTCCTTTTGGTTCGAGCGGAGGAAGAGACATTTGACCTCTCCACCATCGGTTTTTTCCCTTTACCCGAAGCGTCAACCACGGGCCTGATGTTCCTGATACCCTTGTAAGAAGGGTCGGGAGAGGGAACAAAAGCTTCTTGATCGGTAGTTAAGGCTCTGGGCGACCGTTGCTCAGCTGTCACAACGGCCCTAGCAGCTTTCACCCGCAGGTTCTCAGGGTTCATTCTTGGAGGCACTACAAAGAAGAACAAGAATCAGGATTATGAAGAGACATATCACTTTAGTAAATTTAAAGGATGATGGTTAGAAGCTCACAATGAGCCAAGCCCCAGTACTGAAGGATGGAGTTATATTCCACCTCAAGTCCATGTATCTCCTGATACCATGGAATTGATTTGATCTTCTTGATGGTCGCCTCGTCTTATTTGGATAAGGGAAGGCCCCGATTACTTTCAGAATAGGAAGTACACTGTTTCCAAACGGTCGGGAAGTTGAGATATGACTGAGGCGCTCGACAGAAAAAGTATCGTTCGCGCCATCCTTTGTGATTGGAAGGGCAAGTTCCTTTGGCAAGAATGCTGCCCCTCCAATCAAGTTCTGCCTTATTGCGTTTGGAAAGAAAAACCCAGCCGGGAGGATGGGAGATAGAAAGAAGATGAAAGCGCACAAAAAGAGAAAGAGATGGCGTAACGCCAAGTTCAAAACACAAACCCAAAAAGCCGACGATGAGACGCCAGCTATTGGGAAGGAGCATTCCAAGGCAAATATTCCAGTGATTCAGAATGGCTGAAAACAAAGGATTGAAAAAAGGAAAGCGAACCCCGCTTTCCAGTGCATCTATGTACAGGGAAAACTCGCCCGGAAGAGTCGAGTCAACCCTCTCATCAAAATGAGGAGCCCTAATATGATAAGAAGAAGGAAAATCAAAACCCTGGATTGCCAAAAGGAGGGTTTCCTCCCTGTAAGCGGAGGGAACAGAGCCAGGTCCGCCATTAGACCTGGAGGTTTGTTTTGACTGCCTAGAAGACTCGACAGTCACCCTAGGAGTCTTGGAAGATCTAGACTCAGGAGGGGCGGAAGAAGTTTCGGCTTTTCTTTCTAAACTTTTTTGGGAAACTTCAGCAAATTCGCGCCAGAGGACGGTTAGGGTTTTGTTATCACTATCCGACTGCTCGGAAGGAAGGGAAGCAAAAACTTCGTTACCACTACTATTACTGACACTGGGTACCAGGGAAGAAGAAACCCTATTATCCTCATTACTAGTTTTAGTAAGGTACCAAAAAAAAGACTGGAGACAGGAAGTTTAAACTTTGCAAAAGGATCAGTGAACTTACTGATTCAGTGAAGCAAAGGCTCGAGAGCGAGAAGGCGCGAAGCAGACGACGAAGGTTCAAATTCCAGACAAGAAGAATGAAACCTACGAAGACAACGGACCGCTTTTAAGCACCCACACTAGTGTTCGGGGATCTGAACAATCGAGATTGATTCAGCATCAACGGTCGAGATTAGAAGACGTTTTGAAAGTTTGAACTCACGAATCCAAAACAGGCGTTCGGAAACCGTTGCTTGGGTTACGTGAGCCACGATAGATCGACTGCAAAGAGACGCGTGGCATTGCCCTCACAACGCTCGAGGAAAAGTGACCACCGCATTAAATGTGATATGACATTTAGTGGGATACGCAGAGACTATTGCCTGACGAAGAACCCAGTTAAAAACCAAGCCCTCGGGATCGACCGAACGCTTGGTCTGGGGGGCTCGTGATACGGAGGAAATATGATCGAACTGGGTTCATACTCGGCTTGACCCTCGACCCTGGTCGAGACGGAGGGAATCGACTCGCTTCCGAGCGAACTGGATCCAGAAGATAGCTTGCTGAGGAAGAAAACTAAATCAGCTACAGGCACGCCCTAATCCGACTTATGGATTAAGTTAATTACCCTAATGACGGTAGGCACAAATTGGCAGCTGTCACTTATCATTATCGAAGGGATAATCATCGAATAACCTGGAGGTTATCTCAGGAGTCCTCTACTAGTTCAAACTAGTAGAAGTCTATCGCTCAATGGATCTAACTGTTAAGATCCAACGACTACCCGAAGAAGGCTCGAGTACATCCAACGAAGGAGATTCGAAGGTACACTCTATATAAACCTTACTTACCTACGAGGTAAGGAGGACTCAGATCCAGATACACACTGGTAGACGTAAACTATCAGAGGTTTACGATCTATATCACTTTCCCGCTTCTTCATTCTTTGGCTCGTGCTTCTAGCAGAGCCGTTTGTGATTAAGTTCATCAACCGACTTAGCCTTCGGAGGTGGACTCCCGACCCCAACGGTCGGGCCACATCTGACGCTTTCGTTTTGCGAGTCATCACAAGGAGATCTAAGGGCTGAGCAGATTTTGGACGCATCAAATATATTCTTGGATCGTGTATGCTTTTCACTATTCATTTTGTGGTGTTCTTAAAATTTTCCCCAATTTTAGAATTTTCTTTTATATTTTGCTTCTTCGATTTTCAAATTGCATTAATTTGGACTTGATTAGTTTGAACTAAAGAAAAGACGAAAAATGATAGATTCAATGGCAGATTCCAGAGTCGTCAAGCTTGAATGTTTTTATTTTATTTATTAATTTAAGATCTACTATTTTTCTAAGCTTGATAAGGACAAAAATATAAAAATAATTAAGGGACAGAAAAGAAGATGTGATAAAATAAAGTTGATTCAAGTGGTTTGGTATTCATAATTAAATGTTGACTGCAGAGTTGACGGTGTGAATACAATGAACCTCGAGTGAATGGAAGTGAATCAGTTTCCACTTGGTGGGGTAGGATTGATGTCTATAAGCTTTTCTTAAGTGGAACTTGAAGAGCCAAAAGCTTTTATCAAAAAGGGAAGAAACAAAGCTGCCACAAATAGTTTCAAAGATATCAAATTATTATTTTTGCTTGATTTAATATAATTGCATAATTAAAGGTTCTAAGATAAGGATTGAAACAAAAAAGTAATTATTAACAAATAAAAATTAAAATCCTTTTGATAACCCACCAAGCACTTTTGTTTCGAAAAACACCAGATACAGTTTTAGATGCTTTTTAGAAAACAATAAATTTTTTATAAGCTTTCAGATGCTTTTTAGAAAACAATAAATTTTTTATAAGATTCTGAAAGCAAAAATAGTAGCACCAGGGTTACTGTGTTTATAATGCCAAATTCTATGAACAACCCTCTCTAAAACTATTTCACTTGAATCTATCAGCACCTAACTTTTGCCTCGAGAAACCGATGCAATAATATGCATAAAAATTATTTCTCAAGGTAAGAAATTTCATATAAATTTCAATATATGTGCTTAAGAATCACCTGAAATAAAACAGTTTTTAAACCAATTTTGTTGTATCTCGAAGTAAGAAACTGTTTTTCGATAAGTAATCAAACGAGCCCTCACTAACCCTTAACTGAAACCGAAAGAACCAAACCGGAACCAAATCGAATCGATGCATTGACATATGTCACATATCAATCTCCAAATCTAATAAATAATAAACTAACAAAAGGCATCTCTAGCCTCTCTTTCTCTCCCTTGGGGAGAATTGCATGTTGAGTTTGTCACTGGTCCAGGTAACAGGGACAGCTTTGTATGGCGAGCAGAACAATGTGTGTTTGGTAGAGAATCACGGCCGACAATATTCCGGTTCAAACCAAATTATTGGTAATGCAACTAATTACGTGTTTTCCCATAAGGATAATCTACTATTGTCATGGAGGATTCAATAATTATTAACTATTGTCTTCTTCTTTTCTCGCTTTGAGCATTATCCTTCTATCTTTGTATCTAGGATGTTAGGTTGATAGGTGACCAAGATCGTACAGCACAGCTAACACCAAAAAAACCTTAGTGTAAACAGAAAGAGAAAGGAAGAAAGAAAGAGAAAAAGAGATGCAGTTGTTGGTGATAATGTTCTTCTTATCCTGTTGGGTTGAGCTGAAACATGTTAAACCAGCGTTTCGTGTTTTGGTCTTATTAAAGTCTAATTATTGGTGGGAACAGAGCTGTATTTGAAAGCCGCATATGAGTTGGTGAGTAAGGGTTGGTGGGAACATTAGCAATATTGAAGGCTGCATGTCATGAGCTGGGATTATCTCCCATTAAAGGTACCTTCTTCATTACACAATCGGATAGGACTTACACCTCTAAAAGACTTCGATTCTGTTCTTTTTAGTAGTATTGTATAATCTGTCTCATCCATTTGAGGGTACTTTTTTTTAATCATATAATCTGGTGGGACTTACACCTTTAAGGGTAGTATATTAACACTGTCTTGCAATCTTCACCACCAGACAGTCAAGGGATTCCCCTTTGCCAGCTTGTAGAGGTTAGGGTCTCACCCGGTTGTGTGGTGGAGACTGTAGGTGAGGGTAAGGTTATACTCTAGTTACCCTGCTCAAGGGAAGGTGATTCGAATCCCTCTAAAAGTTGACAATTGAACCTAGCTAGGTTGGACCTCTCGCTATTGTATGGAGGCGAGGGTGGGGAGATTACTCTTACTTCAGTGGTGTTTCTGAGGTGATAGTGCTTTTGGTGCCGACTATTGGATGCATGCCACATAGATTTTATTCAATCTCATATGCTCAAAACATTGTTCAATTCATTTAAAGAAAAACTGGTTTTGTTTCACTTAAGTTGCATGATGTTTTTGGTGGTTGAGGTTTAATGAATCAACATAACATGCATCCAACTCTGGGCACCATGCACACCACCACATCAGATGCACCACTGCAGCATGATCCAAGTGGAGTTAGTGTATAGGGAGAAGATTCGGACTGATTTATGAATGCGAGACAGTGTTTTTAGTATTTGCTTGATAACCCACTGAGCTATGACTGGTTGATGATTGAAAAAATAATAATAATAAATAAAAAAAGAGAAAAAGAAAACGAAGATAACTCTGACAGAGTGTTTCTGTTTCAGAACCATCAATAACAGTTTTCATATTTCTATAGGAAGAAAATTTTTAAAAGTACTTGATAAAACTAGTTTTTTGAAATGTTTTCAGTGCTTAAAGCTTTAAGCTTTGTAAAAATTTTATGTTATTTGATTAAATGGAAAATAATTGTCATAATCTTCTTATTACTTGTTTTCAGTTGACTTTCATGAACTCGTTTGATAATTCACTCAAGTTGTTTCTAGTGCCTTTAGCTTGCTTCAAAAAATCAAAATTATAGTCGAAAGCTGTTCGATAAGCACCTTTTATTTCTCATTATTTGTAAGAAGCAACTGTGACGAAACAAACATAGTTACCGTTGCATAGATTTTCACGGTCTTGTAAGGATACAAGTATCAATGCAGTTAAGCACACAATCCTTTTTGGCCATTCCAAGACTAAATTTCATTTCCCATTTGCTTGTATGAACATCATGGCCTTTTGGTCTTCTTTAAAAATATCGCCACCAAAACAATGTCTCCACGGGAATTCTTGACAAAACATGAGCTTCTAGATTGTCTAGTCATGTATTGTGTGCTCCACCATGAAAGGTGCTTTCAAGTGGAAAACCTTTGGCCTTCAACTTTCCGTAATAGATTGAAAAAGTTACCAAGTATGGATTGGAATATTTCTATGAAAACATTTTACATATGGCAAAGATTAATTTAAACCATGAACTTCACAAGATTCCATAGACTTCTTATCAAAGAAATGGAGGCGTAGAAGAAAGTCTAACAATAACTAGAACAAAGATTAACACCTATAGCATGAGATAATGTCTCAGGTAATCATGAAGTCATTGTAAATAATGTCTTGAGGTCTATGTGGTTGGAACTTGGAACTAGCAGGAAATCAAACTTCACTTGCATTACGGTTACTTCTGGCAATTTTCTCTACAAAAGTCTCCCCAGATGCAGACCGGCCTTTTAGGGATGAGGTAAAGATTAGAGGAGAGAAAATGGGAAAAATAAATTATGAATTACGAAAAGAAGGGAAAGAAAATATGGAGTAGTGATTACTTTTTAATTAAGTAAGAAATGCATTATTATACCTTGTTTACATTTATGGAATTGGTTTTTTCTTGCAAATTCGTGCCCCTCTGAAGAAGTTGGAGCTCACATAGTATAAGGGGGCCGGATCACCCAATTGAAATTACTATAGTATGAAGCCCAACAAGCCATTTGAAATGGCCTGGTAGAGTAGCTCATTTTCAAGCCACTTCGAATAAATATCTAGACTATATGTGGTTGTTTTTCTTCATTTTTGATCCAAGTAAGATTAACTATTTGAGATATGGCTATTTTTTTTACTGCAGCTTAAAAGGGCTTGGAATGCTCTCACATGAAATGAGAAACTAAGCTTGGTATCTCATATCTTATAAGACTGCTAAGGATTTGAAGGTTATTCTCTTACAACTTTTTGGTTTGCATTCAATTTTAATGGCAATGGAAGAAATTTCTATGTGCGGAATGTTTTCTTAGAAGTTCTTTATCTTTGTTGAATTCCTAATCAGATATTGGTTTTCTTGTCAAATAGCAAAGAGCATAGTTTGTAAAACCCAGCCCTAACCTTGACCCGGAACCCTTTTTTTTTTTTTCTCCCAACCCCCAAACACAAAAAAAACACTTCCCCCCCCCCCCCCCCCCGGGGCCGGGGGCCCCCCCTTTGCACCCACCAAATTGGGGGTGGAGTTTCTTTTTTTTGAACCCGAATCTTGATGAAGATCGGATTAGTTGATGGACTTGGAGTGCTCTCTATCTTGGTTTGAATGCATTTCTACCTATTAGGTAAGTCACTTGACATGTGTGCAAAACCCCTTTAGGATTGGATTTGATCTGGGTCTTCAATTCCCTGTTTTGGATTTGCTGTCAGCATTGGTCGACTGGGCCAGTCGACCAATCCACTCGACCAATGGGTGCTGTCTTTGGCAATTAGGTTTTGCTTGCTCTATTTAAGTCCAATCTCGAGTCCACTTCGTATTTGCTGCCTCCAAACTCTTTGGAACGAACCAAAGACCTCTGCAAGTCATCTCCCTTGCATCCTTGGTGATTTTCTTGACGGATCTTCGTCGAAACTCTTCCTTTTGCATCAAAAGGTATGTCTACACTCTCTTCTTCTCCTCTATCTCTTATTTTCTTTCCTTTTTGAGTTGGGACAGTAGAGGAGATGCTGCATTCTCTGTTGTAAACATCTCTGGACTTGTTCTCATGATCATCGTAAGGATTAGAGGCTAGAACAATGATCTTAACCATGATCATTGCAAGCTTTTGAAGGAATCATGATCAAACCATGATCTAATCTTTGCTGAACTTCGGATTTGAATTCCGATCTCTTTGGATCTTCTATATTGATCATGTTAGTAGTTAATTACTGTGTTTTCTTTCCATGATCCATGATCTATCAATCTCTAGTTGTTCTCTTCTACCATACTATGTGTTCTTCATGAATCATGGTAGTTACAAATATGGTAGGTTTTATTTCCTTATTTAGATTTATGCTTCTAAGTCTATTTCCTTGAAGATCTAAGTATGTTTTTTTTTTTATTTTTTTTTGAAGCAATGATCCATCCTCCTATTGTTCTTGTCTTTGATTTCTATTTCGAATTCATCAAGATCCATGATTGATCTAATTATGGTAACTTTTTGTTTCCTAATTTGGATCTTGATGGCTTGATTGGATTAGTGTTTTGAGGTCCCCTATATGTTAGAATACTACTGATGTAGTTTACCCCTTGATTAGTACCCTTTTGAACCACCAAATTCGGATTTCATATCTTAAAACTCTATTTTTTTTAGGCTACTTGTCTCGCATTGGTTGATTGAACCAACCTCGACCAATGAGTACAGCAACTCCAGAATTGGTCTGTGTTGGTTGTTTTGGTATCTTTTCTGTTAGGGATCTTTCCTAATATGTTGTATACACTTGTTTAGGACCTTCTTCTCAAGTTTGCCAAGATCTTACTTGATTTCTTAGGATTCCTTTGCGAGTTATAAAAGGTAAGGATGGTTATTTCCTTAATTACATAGATAACATGAATCTAGTTTCTATATTTGAATATCATTGATATGTTTCCTAAATTAGATTCTTACAATGATATACTACTGTTGCATAACTTTGATTACAGTAGCATTACTTATTCATATTGAATTGACTCATGTATGATTTACTTGTCAATTATATACAAGTGATTGTAATTATTGATTTCTTTCCATATATGAAGTTACCATATATGTGATGATATGAATTGATGCATGTGTATGCTTAAGTATGGTTTGGAAAGGAGAGGTGTCCTTTTGACACTTCTGTCCTTGGACTACTACGGGAATATTATGGGATGTTTCCGGAGATGCCCTCTGGACACCTTCCTAAACTGTTGGATGACATATCTAGGATTGTCTAGTAGTGTTTGGCTAGGATGTCCTGTTATGTCGACCCTAATCGGAGGGGTATTGAGACCGAACGACCCGTGGTAGCAATGGGGATTCATGGGCGCTCAAGACCGGTAACCAACCCGTGAGAGGACAGGAATCACATTGTGGGGGCCATTTATTGGTAGGGTTGCATATGGTTAGACTTGGGCTCACGGGCGCTTAAGACCGGTAACCAACCCGTGAGAGGACGTGAGAGCTTCCCGTTTACCATATGTGGATGATCAATAGGGTTGATGAGTCCGTAGTCAGGGACTATGAGGACTCTAGTGTGAAGGATACCGGAAAGGATCGTCAGGGACGAGGAATGGACGTATCTGGATCCGACTTGATGTAACTAAGTAGAAGACTTGCATTTGGCTAGGTTTTACCCCCGACATGCGCCGGTACTTATGCCAAATGGTTGTGAGAGAGTGTGTTGACTTAACCCCCCGCCATGGTTAGTCCCGAGGGATGAAGGACCCATTACCAATCGGCTGCTCAAGACCGGTGAAATGATCCGTGAGAGAATCCAAGATATCTTAAATGGTTGAGGATGTGAGTGGACTTTCCTAAAGAAGTATGGTGCTATGACTTAAAGCATGTCTGCCAATAGAGACCAGCATACATAGAGTTAGATTCATTCATTCATTGCTTGTCTCATATCATATTGCATTTATGTTTGTTCTGAAATTCTGCCATTTATGTTATTATGGATTTAATCGCTTTACTTGAGTTTCTTTGAAACTCATTCCTTTATTGTACAATGTTTGTTAGACTATCCTGCAGGCCGAGTACTATGACGGTCCCTATGAAGAAGCGCAAGGCGAAGAGGCATATCTCCGGGGAAGGTGATTGCGGTTACCACAATTACATCAAGATCCCGCGAGTGGTTATGCTCCGTACGATGCTTAGTCCGACCATTGAGTGGAAGCGTCCTTGTGCTGTTTATGAGATTTATACTTATAGGGATGTTGTCTATAAAGTTGAGAACAATTTAGTTACCCATTGTACCTGCTACTGGGATTAGATTCTGTCTTGCTTATTCTCTTTTAGAACTACTTTTCCGCTGGTTGTAGAGTGGGATTTTGCCTCACTTTACTTATCTGTTTTAGACACTCTGATTATATCTAGTACTCTGATTTATATATGATTCATTCTTTCCTTATTTGGATCTATGGTTTATCTTCCGCACTTTTATTATTATTGTTCATGATTATGTTATTGTTTATGTGGGAGGTTGATTACTCGATACCTGATCTTCGGGCTGTGGATCACACTCTCGGGTATGCCAGATAGGGTACCGGCTGGGAGGACGTGACATAGTTAATAAAACTTCCATGGCAAAAACTCAGCTAATGGATTCCCCATCGAAATCCTTATGTTATCCCTTGATTTCTTTTTTAAACTCATTTTACCAAAATAGATAATTAATGCATGTCTTCCCTTGTGTATTTCAGTTGCAAATCCAATTCCAATGGTGCAAAAGGCTTAATTTGATAGAAATCTCTATCCAAATGCATGTGTTTCCTTCCCTTGGGGGAATTTGTCCAAGAATATGGGATTTTTGCCAGCCATTCATTTATAATTCATTATCCTTTGTATAGAATGGAGAAGGAAATTATTTACTCGAACCAGTGCTTCATTCACTTTAGAGAACTTGCTTATATTGATTGAAGTGTTGGTGAACACATTCACAAGAATCTTGTGGTCTTCTGCTTGATTCTGATGTTTCTTTTGTTATAGGGCTTAAAAACAGAAAATTGCTTCTTCCACCTAATGAACAGCTGAGTGTTTTCATACCCTTCATTGCTACAACCTCTTATACATGAGTCTGTGTCACACCCCACCCAACCGGATCCGGTCATACCCGAATACCTGTGGGGGTGATACACCGCAGGACCTAGGTTCAATGATAATTCCATACAATACATGATATAGTATAATTAAATGGACAACAATAAACAAGTTCAACTTAATAAATTATCAAATCTGAAATAAAAGAGTTACAGTTATCCAAAACCTCAAATCAAAAGCTAAACATCAGAGTTTTAATAAAGAAAGAAAGTCTAAAGTCTACAGCGGAAAATAGTCTAAGGAATCTCTAAGGGAAGGTGACTCCATAAGAGCAATCCTGACACAAACACGAAACCTCATGTGCATCCACGTCCTCTTTGATCATGCCCTCATGGTAACCACCCAACAAAGGATCCTCAACGAAAGTGGGGTCCTCATAACCGAGAACTCTAAAGAACAAACAAAATAAAGGAATGAGTTCATAGAACTCAGTGAGGGCAACTAACATCTATGTCATACATTCATCCAATTTCCACATCATAATTCATAAGATAACCATGTAATTTATAATATAAATAAACAGATACATGATGATGATATGATATTCCTAACTCTATCATGTAGTCTCTATGGTAAACACATGTTGGGATTTATTAATTATTAATATAATTATATTCCCAATGGGCAAAATTAGAAACTCACATTTTGGGTGGTTACAAAATATAGGGTTATATATTTTGGTAACCACTGTATCACTTGGGTAATCACATTATTTATACATGAGAAAGCGGCTTTCTCTCTTTCCCTCTCTCCAAGAAACACAGAAAGAAGATACTTCATGGATCTTCTTCTCCTTAATTTTTGGTCTCTAGTTTCTTCCATCCTCCAAGCATTTGGGTTGTAGAATACATTCTCTCTCCTCGTGATTGTGGAATCAAACCGGTGACAGGTTCATGGAGGAACGAGGACGTGGATCCAAATTAACTTCCACTGCGGTAATTCTTTTTTGGGGAAGCGAATCCAAATAAAGATCTTTCCCCTTCAATTATCGAATAGAGATATATAAAGTTTTACCAATATTGGTATTAGAGCCTAGGTTCCCACGATTCTCGGTTCCTCCCAATTGTTTGTGCTTTCTTAAATGGATCGAATGGGAGGATCAATGATTTATAGAAACCCACTTTGGAGAATCCAAGGTTTAATAGAAACCCATGGGAGAATTAAGAGGGTTTTAAGAAACCCTAATTTTTTTGGTTCAGATCCAAGTAGCTAGGAGGATCCTTGTCACATCCACTCAGTCGGTATCCTATTTGGAATACTTGAGTGTATGATCCACAGCCTCGAAGATCAAGTTTAGGAATGATCAAATCCACTTAGCACAATAATATAATCAAAAGCAAGAACAAATCATTGTATTCAAGTAATTTAATAATAAAAGTTAAGAAAGGATCTCATAAGGATCACAAAAGAATATCAGAGTGCGAAAATACAAGATACCAATCAAAAGAAACTGTAGAGTATAGCGGAAATATACCCCACAAACAAATGGAAGGTAGATCAGGAATCTAAAGCAAGTTCTAAGCTATCACAACTGAAAAAAAAGGAAAGGAAATTAAGAGTCAATTTAATACTAAACAAAATAATAAAGCTTCAAGATCCAGCTAATTCCAATGTGCTCCATCATCACATGGGTATGCTTCACTGCATTGCTCGTAGTCACCAACATCTTGGAAACCCAACAAGTCACCCACTGAGGCTTCATAGTTTTGGTTCTCAAAGTCATTGGTACCTGCAATACCATCTAAAAACATGTCCGCCGAAGGGTAAGCTCAAAAAGAACTTAGCAAATAATCCAACCACAATAAACATCTTCAAACACAAGCCAAGGCAAACATAAATGCAATGACATGAAATCTTCTTGGACATCCTTGGCTGGGGTTTAGGTCAACAATCTCTCACATCACCATTTGGCCTGAGTATTGGCACGTGTACAGGGATAATCTTAGCCCAATGCAAATCATCTACTAAGTCACATCTACTTAGGGTTAGATACGTCCATTCCTTGCTTCTCGTGATCCTTTCTGGTACCTTTCCCACTAGAGTCACCATCTCCTTTTCGGCTATGTAGACTCTTAACCCTATTGGTCATCCACACATAGTAAACGGGAAGCTCTCATGTCCTCTCATGCTTCCCGCAATCTCGAGCGCCCACGAGCCCAAGTCTGCCACATGCAACCCTACCAATGAATGGCCCTCACAATGTGATTCATGTCCTCTCACCGGTTGGTTAGCGGTCTTAAGTGCCCACAAATCCCTATTGCTGCCATGGGTCACTCAGTCTCAATTCCCCTTCCGATAGGGTCAGATATGACAAGGGTTTCCTAGCCAAACATTTCTAGACATGCCCTAGGTATGTCACCCAGTGATCAGGGAAAGCGCCAAGGGGC
The DNA here is from genome assembly GCF_041222555.1 of Hakea prostrata. NCBI lineage: Eukaryota > Viridiplantae > Streptophyta > Magnoliopsida > Proteales > Proteaceae > Hakea > Hakea prostrata. The sequence goes on from NC_142603.1 coordinate 28,204,204, forward strand.
ACCATAAGAATGCGTCCCATACCACCTCCACTGGTGTCCAATGACAGAAACGCCAAAAGGGAATTTCCCATTCCCCAATCACAACCTAGGCATTCACATCACATCATGCTTTCATACATATCACAATCAAGTCCAAATCATATTCACATCATTCATAATTGAATCCAGTATGTAAGTCACAATATGAGTAACCTACTGTAATTGCAGAAGTAATGTAATGTAAAGAAAGTAAAACAACAATAGCTAAATTATACATTCGAACCACATCATAACAAGGTATGTAAATATGCATATTGTGAGTGGAGTACTCACCTTGAATTCAACTTCGTAAACTTCGAGAAAGAGATCAATGGGCCAGTCCAAGATCACCAAAAAAACCTTAAACAAACACGTATTGAACTTAAGGAACAAACCCTAATGATTGGAGATGAAACAGAAGCAAAATTGAGGTCACTGACTTTGTGGGTCGATCGGTTGGTAGCTTGGCCCAGTTGACCAAGTGAACAGTATGCGACAGAAAACCCTAAATCGGTCATAACTTCTTTGTTTGAAGTCTGATTACCTCGAAATTCGAAGGTGAGCCCCCCAAAAACATATTAAGACTATCTAGGAAGGTCTAAGCATCAAATAAAATCAAGGGAAAAGAATTCTAATTGAACCATAACAATTAGGGTTTTACTGAAGAGTGTCCGTGTATCTCACGAAGAGACTAGAGAGAATGTGGATTCACTCTAGGGAAAGAAAGAATAGTATTTCAAAATCAAGAATAGGAATTTGGGAAGGGTCTAACTATGAGAGAAAACAAGGTTTCAAATAAAATCAAAGGAAACAAATTCTAATTGAACCATAACAATTAGGGTTTTACTGAAGAGAGTCCATGTATCTCACGGAGAGACTAGAATGGGGATTCACTCTAGGGAAAGAAAGAATAGTATTCCAGAATCAAGAAAGGAATTTGGAAAGGGTCTAACATGAGAGAAAACAAGGTTTCAAATAAAATCAAAGGAAAAGAATTCTAATCGAACCATAACAATTAAGGTTTTACCGAAGAGAGTTTGTGTATCTCACAGAGATACTAGAGAGAATAAGGATTCACTCTAGGGAAAAAGAATAGTATTTCAGAATCAAGAAAAGAATTTGGGAAGGGTCTAACAATGAGAGAAAACAAGGTTTCAAATAAAATCAAAGGAAACAAATTCTAATCGAACCATAACAATTAGGGTTTACCGAAGAGAGTCCCTGTATCTCACAGAAAGACTAGAGAGAATAATGATTCACTATAGGGAAAGAAGAATAGAAATTCACAATCAAGAAAGGTTTTGGGGAGGATCCAACAAATAAAAGATAAATCATGGTTCCCAATTTGGATACCCTTTATTGAAGGTTACCCAAAATTAACTCTCAAAATAACCCAAGGTATGTTCACAGAGAGCAAAGGGAAAAGGGATTCACCAAACAAATTATGGGGATAGAAGGAAAGGTTGTAACACTGGTGTGAGACCTTTCCCACAATCACAAAGATAGGTAGAAAATTAAGGAAAGAGTAATCAAGATTTCAGGTAAGATCAATTACAAGAAATATCACCATATGGCTTCAAGAACATAAAGTGAATGGGGGATTCACTCCAAGGCTAAGAGGATCAAAGAAGAAGACATTACAGTAGTGTAATGCCTTCCTCAAGATCAAACAATTAGAAGAAAAGAAGAGAGAATAGATTAAAGAAGAGACAGATCGGTTACTAACCTTGCAGAAGAAGATTCAATGGAGAAACTCTAACGGATGCTTGGGGATCTTCCTTGGCTTCGAAGAGAGGGTTCTAAGGTACTTCCCACGTTCTCCAAAGGCTTAGGAATATAATGGGGCTGATCACCACGAAATTCCAATAAATAGAGCTTCAAAACCCTAAAAAAAATAGAGTTTTGCTAAACTGCCCCTGCCTGGGCAGCTTGCCCAAAAATAGGGATTTGTAGCTCCAAACCTCAAGATTTTCGACGGGGGTTCTCCCAACTCAACAAGCAACTTACCTAGCACAGAGGGACCTTCCAAACATGTCCAACTAGGCCTCAAGTCCATCAACCATGCTCTTCAACATCAAGATGCAGTTCAACTCCAAAACAGATAAGGTTTCCAAAAGGGAATTCCATCATCAATATCCATGGGTTTTGGTCAAACACCATGTCTTCTACTGAGATGGCCGACAAAGACTTCTTCCTTCACTTTAGGTCTTCGGATCTACACTAAGGGAGAGGTCTGACTTGACTTCGTAGGACCTTCTAAAGATATCAACATTGTACTCAAGGTTCAACTTCAAGGTCAAACAACAATCGAGCTCTTCTTCACCCAAAACAGACAGGGTGTCCAGGTTAGGGTTTGGCCTGGATTTCACAATTCTTGTATTTTTCCTTTATGTAAAAATTGCATGAATTGATGATCCATGGTGAATGTCTTTTTGTTTACTGTTTATTGGATATTTTCCATGCATATTTTTGGATGAATTTTTTGGAGAAAAATCATTTTTTGTTTTTTTGTGGAACTAAAATTCGTTCAAAGGGCAAAGAAGTCCATCTGGGCAGATGGACTCCCAGACAGTGAGCCGTTTCAGAATCCATCTCAAACGGACTCCCAGATGGCAAGCCATCTCAAAATTTGTCTCAGACGGATTGTCAGACGGCGATCCGTCTCAAAATCCATCTAAGAGTCTGTCCAGTTTAGAATGTGTTTCTAACTTACTAGACACTAGAAGCCCGACACTCTAAGTGATGTTTGGGCATTGAGGGCCAAATGGGAGCTATTGAGGTAGAAGCGTTTTGTGTGAACCACCTCATAGCATAAACATGATTAGGTGTTTTATTTTAGTAAAACGGTTTTGATTATGGGTCTTATTAATCATGTTTCTAGCACATAATGAAACTAGTATATAAGTCAATGTGGGTTTGCATGAGAATTTGATTGAATGTTTGTTAGCATCTCTTTTGGTTTAAATGTCTATCCCATAGGTTGACTATGCTAGTGTGAATTGATGTTGCTTGTGTTGTGTTTTATACTAGAATAGTTGAACTCATCCTTGCATATATTGTCTCTAGTTTAGTGGCTGCTACCAAGAGCATAGTTGCTGACCTCACGAGAGGAGATAAACTGAATGAGAGGAATTATGACCTCTGGCACCAAAAGAGTGCATTATCTCTTGGAAGAGCAGGACATGCTAGAAACCATAAACCAGACCATGTCCCCACCTAAGGAAGGTACCAATGCATAGCATCGCAGGGACCTTGAGCTTTACAATGCCTAGAAGAGGAAAGGTCGAGTAGCTAGGATTACTATCCTAAGCTCCATGAGGGATGACTTGATGCTTCGGTTTGAGAAGCATAGGACTTCAAAGTCCAATATGGAGGGACTTCCACCACAAGAGGCCGCTAGCTCGGACTCACTTTTGATGGTTAAAAAAATAAGCGAGGTTGTTAAAAAAAAAAAACCACCAAACACACACCAAAACACCTTATTTTTTAGTCCCGAGAACCCAAAAAAAAGGAAGAAGGCGGTTGGGGGCCCCCCCCGGGGGGGCTTGGGGGGGGGCTTTGAATCCATGAAGGTTGATGATGAGGTGCTATTTATGGAAACAGAATCCTGATGAAGATCTAATTAGTTGATGGACTTGGAGTGATCTCTATCTTGGTTTGAAGGCATTTCTACCTACTAGGTAAGTCACTTGACTTGTGTGCAAAACCCCTTTAGGTTTGGATTTGATCTGGGCCTTCAATTCCCTGTTTTGGCCTTGTTGTCCGCATTGGTCGACCGATTGGTCGATCGGCGAGTCGACCAATCCACTCGACCAATGGGTGCTGTCTTTGGCAATTAGGTTGATTCTTGCTCTATTTAAGTCTAATCTCGAGTCCACTTCGTATTTGCTGCCTCCAAACCCTCTCCGAACGAACCAAAGACCTCTGCAAGTCATCTCTCTTGCATCCTTGGAGTTTTCTTGGCGGATCTTCGTCGGAACTCTTCTTTTTGCATCAAAAGGTATGTCTACTCTCTCTTCTTCTCCTACATCTTTGTTTTTCTTTCCTTTTTGAGTTGAGACAGTAGAAGAGATGCTGCATCCTCTGTTGCAAACATCTCTCGAACATGTTCTCATGATCATCCTAAGGATTAAAGGCTAGAACAATGATCTTAACCATGATCATTGCAAGCTTTTGAAGGATTCATGATCAAACCATGATTTAATCTCTGTTAATTTCCTAATCTGAATTCTGATCTCTTTGGATCTTCTTTCATTGATCATGTTAGTGGTTAATGGTTGTGTTTTCTTTCTATGATCCATAATCCATAGAATTCTAGTTGTTCTCTTCTACCTTACTATGTGTTCTTCATGATGCATGATAGTACATATATGGTAGGTTTTATTTCCTTATTTAGATTTATGCTTCTAAGCCTTATACCATGAAGACCTATGCATGTTTTCATGTTTTCATTACCGAAAGCAATGATCCATCTTCCTATTGTTCTTGTCCTTGTTTTCTATTTCAAACTTCATCAAGATCCATGTTTGATTTATTTATGGTAACTTTTTGTTTCCTAATTTGGGTCTTGATACCTTGATTTGATTAGTGTTTTGAGGTCCCCTATATGCTAGAATACTACTGATGTAGTCTACCCCTTGATTAGTATCCTCTTGAACCATCAAATTCGGATTTCATATCTCAAAACTCCGATTTTCTAAGTTATCGTCCGCATTGGTCGACTGATTGGTCGACTGGACCACTCGACCAATCCACTCGACCAATGAGTACAAAGACTCCTGCATTGGTCTGCTTTGGATGCTTTGCTATATTTTCTGTTAGGGATCTTTCCTAATATGTGGTATATACTTGTTTAGGACCTTCTTCTCAAGTTTGCCAAGATCCTACTTGATTTCTTAGGATTCTTTGCGAGTTATAAAAGGTAAGGATGGTTATTTCCTTAATTACATAGATAGCATGAATCTAGTTTCTATATTTGAATATCATTAATATGTTTCCTAAATTAGATTCTTACAATGATATACTACTGTTGCATAACTTTGATTACAGTAGCATTACTTATTCATATTGAATTGATTCATGTATGATTTACTTACCAATGTTATACAAATGTTTGTAAATATTGATTTCTTTCCATATATGGAGTTACCATATATGTGATGATATGAATTGATGCATGTGTATGCTTACGTATGGTTTGGGAAGGAGAGGTGTCCTTTTGACATTTCTGTCCTTGGACTACTACGGGAATATTATGGGATGTTTCCGGAGATGCCCTCTGGCACACCTTCCTAAACTGTTGGATGACATATCTAGGATTGTCTAGTAGTGTTTGGCTAGGATGTCCTGTTATGTCGACCCTAATCGGAGGGGTATTGAGACCGAACGACCCGTGGTAGCAATGGGGATTCATGGGCGCTCAAGACCGGTAACCAACCCGTGAGAGGACAGGAATCACATTGTGGGGGCCATTTATTGGTAGGGTTGCATATGGTTAGACTTGGGCTCACGGGCGCTTAAGACCGGTAACCAACCCGTGAAAGGACGTGAGAGCTTCCCGTTTACCATATGTGGATGATCAATAGGGTTGGTGAGTCCGTAGTCGTGGACTATGAGGACTCTAGTGTGAAGGATACCGGAAAGGATCGTCGGGGACGAGGAATGGAAGTATCTCGGATCCGACTTGATGTAACCAAGTAGAAGACTTGCATTTGGCTAGGTATTACCCCGACATGCGCCAAGACTTATACCAAATGGTTGTGAGAGAGTGTGTTGACTTAACCCCTAGCCAAGGTTTGTCCCGAGGGATGAAGGACCCATTACCAAGGCCGATCTGACAAGTTTTTGATGATGATGTGAGTGAGACTTTCCTAAAGAAGTACGGTGCTATGACTTAAAGCATGTCCGCCAATAGAGACCAGCATACATAGAGTTAGATTCATTCATTCATTGCTTGTCTCATATCATATTGCATTCATGATTGTTCGGAATCCCGCCATTTATGTTATTATGGATTTTAATCGCTTTTACCGAGTTTCTTTGAAACTCATTCCTTTATTGTACAATGTTGTTAGACTATCCCGCAGGTACCGAGTACTATGACGGTCCCTATGAAGAAGCGCAAGGCGAAGAGGCATATCTCCAGGAAGGTGATTGCGGTTACCACAATTACTCGAAGATTCCGCGGGTGGTTATGCTCCGTACAATGCTTAGTCCGACCATTGAGTGGAAGCGTCCTTGTGCTATTTATGAGATCTACACCTACAAGGATGTCGTCTACAAAGTGGAGAATAATTTAGTTACCCAATGTACTTGCTACTGGGATTAGCTTTTATCTAGTTTATTCTTTCGAGCTACTTTTCCGCTGGATGTAAAGTGGGATTTTTGCTTCACTTTACTTATCTCGTTGACACTCGATTATATATTTATTATTCCGTTTCGTTTACGATTCATTCTTTCTTTATTGAATCTATGATTTATCTTCCGCACTCTTGTTATGGTTGTTCATGATTATGTTATTGCTTATGTGGGAGGTTGATCACTCGATACCCGATCTTCGGGCTGTGGATCACACTCTGGGTATGCCGATAGGGTACCGGCCGGGAGGGCGTGGATGATTGGTATCGGAGCCCAAGGTTCGAGGAGATCCTAACCACAAAAGGCAACAACTGAACATTCCCGAGTCATTGATCTGAAGTGACTCTTCTACTCTTAGAAGTGAATAATAGAACACCGAATTAGAAACTTGAACTTTGAGGCATAACAGAACATTTCTGAATAACATACCATAATTATACTTGAACAAATGACACTAATGCAAGGAAAAGAAAAGTGCATAACATACAATAAATAAAGAGAAACAAAATGAACTTCATTAATTTCAAAAGTTTTACAATGATTACATCTGAAAAGCATAAATGGAAAATCCTAAGGTACAGCCTATCTAGGTGATCTACTCGATCTCTATATGCTCGAACTCCTCTCGCTAGCCGAGTCACCCGATGCTCTATCCTCGTCCCGTCGAGACTCCATCCTCTCGTACATCTGCTCCTCGTCTCGACCTCCATCCTCTCTAGCATGGAAGTCATCGATCTCATCTCGTGCACCAAGATCCGAAGTCTCCGGAACCGCATGTGAAGGGCCACCCGCCTCGAAATGTGATGAAGGAAACTCGTGATGCACAGTGCTCAGCCTCGCGCATATCTCAGTATCATCTCCGGCCCGATCATCACTATCAGGACCGATATCCTCTCCTCCATCCTCGGATCCCTCATCCTCATCCTCTCGATTCATCATCATCCTCACCCTCCGGGACCAGGAGATCTCTCTAACCGATGTAGTCTCATCCGTCGAATGGTCCGAGTCCCAATGGGGTATCCCCGTGATCTAGTGTCCATCGGAGTATCCTCGAAACTCACCCCGAAATGCCCGAAGATCAAAGTCGAAGCCTCCCATAGCAAAGGTTCCGCATGCTAGGCCGCAGAACTAAGTCCAAAGATGACCCGCTGAATGATGTAGGAAAGATCGATCTCGAAGCCCATGTAGATGCGGTAAATGACCAAGGCCTCCATCACCGTGACCCGATGGTGATGTCCGGCTTTCGGCATGATGTTTCGGCCGACTATGCGACCGATAATACGTGCAGAACCCGTCATCCGTCCGCTAGTCCACGGTGTGAAGCATCGGCGGCTATCCCATAGCGTAGAGCATATCTCGCGAAGCTCGTACGGCATCGATGGCTGTCCAGTCCGCCCGGCAGGTATCCACACACACCGATGTGGGTAGTAAGGGACCCGCAGGATCTCAGCCGTTGTCCGGGTGGAGAAGCGAATCTGAGTCCGGTGGACCCCGCTCCCGAGGACAAGTCCGAGTGGATGTCCCCGGCCCCGAGCCTCCTCTCGTGTAAGTAAGGTTGCCGAAGAACAACCTCACTAGCTCCGGCATACCGGCAAAAATCCTCTGTGAAGAGGTGAGTCCACCGTAAGGTGTCGAACCTCTCGCCGGATCCCGAAGGCTCCGAGCTGGCGTAAGTGAAGTAGACGCCCCATCTCGATGTTACAATAGCTGAAGTAGGCCTCGCATGCAAACTCGGCCCGAGGTGTGTCAACATAGGTCCTGGCCTCCTAACCTCCTCTCTCGGGCTCGAAAGGAACCCGACCTCTCGCCCCCGAGAGCACCTACGATGCGACCTCTACCTCTACCTCCTCCTCGTCCTCCCCCTCGCATGATGTATCCGTGGAAAGAGACAAGAGACAATTCCAATTAGTGCTATTCAAGATTTTAGCCAAAAGGGTATTTTCGTAATTTTTTCGGAAAATTTCAAATTTGGGGGAAATTTGATTTGAACATACTAGCATGTGCACAATACTTGGAATTTCATGTCTATGATGTTGTTTTGATGAAAATCGATCGAAAACTTGGATTAAAGCGAAAAATTCAGCAAGAAGAAATTTGGGGATTTTGCAATTTAGGTCAAAATTGGATTTTTGAAAAGTTGAAATTGGTTAAATCAAATTGTATGGACCTATCTACAATGTCATCTTGAGCATGTAGCATTTGATCTCGTGCGAAAAATTTCAAGCGGTTTGAGAGAAAACGAAATTTTTCTAAAGATATCGATTTCGGTATAAAACTTTGCGAGATGAGCACCAAATGTGTTAAAACTTGTTGTCTATGCATGTCATTGTGTTTAAAACCTAGGGAATATGTTTCTAAGCATTCCTAAGCATGATTTCTAGCATTGGATACAAGTAAAGCATGGTTTTATTGAAATGCAAGCATGAGAAGATGAAAATGGAAGAAAGAATGAGAGATTTACCTTGTTTATGAAGATGGTGTGTTGTGGTGTTGTTGTTGAAGCACTAAATCACCTCAAGAACACTTGTGGGAACACTTGGATATTTTCCCTAGAGCTCTCTCACCTTTGGAAGAAGTTAGAATGAGGTTGGAATGTGGAAATGAGGCTTATAATGCGAATTTTCAGATTCGTCTTTCATTGGTCGACCGATTGGTCGACCGGGTCACTCGACCAACCACTCGACCAATGGTCACAAAGACCTCATTTGCTGTTGAATTTTTGGAAAATGTGATTTTTGCCTTATGGAATATTGTTTGATGACTATATGGATATATTTGATCATGATTTAAGTTTTCAAATCATTTGGACTTGTGGTTTATGTTGAATCTTCGAAATTCGGTATTTTGATGTTCTCGGTTTTTGCGTAATGGTTACTCCGAGAAGTGGGCGTGGTGAATCCAAAGGGTCATGGAGGTGGTGAAGTACCTCAGGGAGGTGGTGAAGTACCTCATGGAGGTGGTGAGATACCAAATGCCGATCAGGTACTCATGAGATCCCCGGTGCCCCGAATGTTGGAAGTTTCGTAGATATTGCCAATATCATGGGCAATATGATGCAAAGAAGAAGCAGCTCACCAACCAGATGTTGGTGGGTTTCATGACTCGCATAATGAGACCCGGCTGGTGCTAATGTGAATCCTCATGCCGCAGTCCCGAATGCGGGAGGTTTAGCTGAACTCCTCATACTCGCCCGATGGAGAGTTTTCTCAAGATGCAAGTACCCACTTTCACCGGAGTTACCAAGGACCCCTTGTTTCCTAACAAGTGGCTTCGTGAGTTGGAGAAGGCTTTCCGGCATCTGCAATGCTCTGAAGCTCGAAGATTTTGTTTGCTGAACGTGTTGCAACAAGAAGCCGATGCATGGTGGATCTCCACTCGTCCCGTTTTTGGAAGGTTTGCATGCAGGAGTTGTAACTTGGGAGTTATTCAAAGAGGCTTTTTGTATGAACTACTTTCCCGAGGCGGTGAAGGATGCAAAGGAAGCGGAGTTTATGATTCTCGACTCAAGGAACTTTGTCCGTGTTGGAGTACCAACAGAAGTTCGAGGAGCTTCATTTCTTTGCTCCGCATTCTTTGAAGGAAGACCTCGCCAAAGCAAAGAAGTTCTTCAAAGGACTGCGCCCGCCATTAAAGCTTACCTCACACATCCAGCCTATTGTGAGCTATGCTCAAGTGGTGCAGAACTCGAAGAAGTTGGAAGAAACAGAGAAGGAAAGTGCTCGTGTGCAAAAGCCTTGGCAAACTCAAGGAATTCTGGTTTGGTGGATCGCAATGACCGTCGTTATGTGAGACCTACACCCTACCCCACTCCTACCTTTCAGGCTAAGAGTGTAGGTCGAACACGGGTTTTCAAGCAGCCCGGCCGCTTTAAACAAGATGGCGGAAACCGATCACCAGCAAATGCAAGTGCAAGTGCAAGTGCGAGTGCAAGGCCTTTTGTTCGGAAGTCCTCTCGTTGCAGCCACCCCCGTTGGATCCAAAGAATCCCGTTTGCTTCTACCGCAAGCAAGCTGGTCATTTTGCTCGTGCTCGTCCGGGCGGCCCGCCCAAAGAGCCCGCCCCCAGGGTGAAGAGTGCTCCCGCTCCTCCTCTCGGTAGAGTTTTCAGTATTTCCAAGATCGAGCAGATCCAAGCCATGATGTGATTACAGTGTACATTGTTAGTCGCTTCTATTTCGCATTTGTCTTATTTGATACGGGTGCATCTCATTCGCTTCATGTCATCTCGCATTCATCAAGAAGACTAACCTAATCCCCGAGAAGTTGTCTAGTTGTTTATTGATTAGTACACCCACTGGTCCTCATAGAAACTAGATAAGGGGTTATCTAGATGTCCCGTGTTGATTGGTGAAAAGAACTTGGAAGCCAATTTTGTGATTCTTGACATGAAGGACTTCGATGTTATTTTGGGAATTGATCGGTTGACAGCCCACAAAGCCGTGTTCCTTTGTTCCTCAAAGAAGATTCAGGTCCATATTTGTGGAAGTCCGGTCTTTGAATTTCAAGGTGAAAAGAGAAGGGTTTGTAAGAAGGTGTCTGTCAGACCGATGCAAGTCTATGCCCTAGTGGATGATGCTTCATCCGAAGGCAAGGGTATAGTGGAGAAAAGAGTCGATGAAGTCGAGTTGTCTCGCGACTTTGTTGATGTCTTCCCCGATGATCTATCGGAGTGCCTCCGGACAGAGATGTCGAATTCTCTATTGATCTCGTCCCCGGTGCCGCCCCCCGTATCTAAAGCTCCGTATAGGATGGCTCCTACCGAGTTGAAAGAGTTGCAAAATCAGTTGAATGAGCTCATTGATAGAGGTTTCGTACAGCCTAGTGTGTCACCTTGGGGAGCTCCGGTCTTGTTCGTCAAGAAGAAAGACGGTAGTATGCGCTTGTGCATCGACTACCGTGAGTTGAATAAGTTGACTATCAAGAATAGATATCCGCTGCCCGTAATCGATGATCTCTTCGATCAGTTGAAGGGTGCAGTTGTGTTCTCAAAGATTGACTTAAGGTCCGGATATCACCAATTGAAAGTGAAGTCTAGTGATATCTTCAAGACAGCTTTCCGAACGCGGTATGGTCACTACGAGTTTAGAGTCATGCCTTTCGGATTGACCAATGCTCCTGCGGTGTTCATGGACCTCATGAACCGAGTATTTCATGATGTGCTTGATAAGTTTGTGATTGTTTTCATTGATGACATCTTGATCTATTCGAAGAGCGAAGAAGAGCATGCGAGTCATCTAAGTTTCACTTTGCAAAGGTTGCGAGAAAAGAAGTTGTTTGCTAAGTTTAGCAAGTGTGATTTCCGGCTTAAGAGAGTAGTTTTCCTTGGTCATGTAGTTTCAGCCGAAGGTATTCGTGTCGATCCCGAAAAGGTCCAAGCCGTGGCTGATTGGGAGAGACCGAAGTCGCAACGGAAATAAGAAGTTTTCTTGGATTGGCGGGTTACTACCGAAGGTTTATTGAGAACTTTTCTCGGTTGGCTGCTCCTATGACTAAGTTGACCAGGAAAGAAGAGAAGTTTGTTTGGTCCGACGCCCGTGAGAAGAATTTCCAAGAGTTGAAAGATAGATTGACAAGTGCCCCGGTTTTGACTATACCCGATAGTTCCGGTGGTATGACAAGCTTATACCGATGCGTCAAAGATTGGTTTGGGTTGTGTACTGATGCAACATGGCAAGGTCGTAGCCTATGCTTCTCGGCAATTGAAGGATTATGAGCGGAATTACCCCACTCACGATCTAGAACTTGCCGCCGTTGTCTTTGCTTTGAAGATTTGGAGACATTATCTTTACGGTGAGAAGATTGCCATTTTCACGGATCATAAGAGTTTGAAATACTTCTTTACCCAAAAGGAGTTGAACATGAGACAAAGGAGATGGTTGGAACTCGTCTCCGATTATGATTGTGATATTCAAGATCATCCTGGGAAAGCAAATGTTGTTGCTGATGCTCTTAGTAGGAAGAACCAGAAGAAGACTTTGGATTTGAATGCTTTGAGTTTACCATTGTGGTCTTCTATTGAGAGTTTTGATTTGGAAATCGTTCTCGAGAATTCTGATTTTATTCTTTCTCGCCATGACGGCAAGATCTGGTCTTAGAGATAAGATTGTTGCTCACAGAGTTCCGATCAAGAGTTTTTGACCAAAGTTGAGAAGATTTCTTCGAATCCCGAGTCGGACCCCGACTTTGGTATATCCATGGATGGTGCTTTGTTGTTTAGAGGAAGACTGTGTGTGCCTGCAAACGATGAAGTTAAGAAAGAAATATTGAAGGAAGCACACCAGTCTCGGTCTTTCAGACACCCGGAAGCACCAAGATGTACAAGGACTTGAAGGAACATTTTTGGTGGATTGGTCTAAAGGCGGATGTTGACGATTTTGTTGCCAAGTGTGAGACTTGCCAACGTGTGAAAGCCGTTCGACAACCTCCATCCGGATTACTTCAACCCCTTCCTATTCCTAGTTGGAAGTGGGAAGATATTTCCATGGACTTTGTGACTAGCTTGCCTCGGACAAGTAAAGGCAATGACACCGTGTGGGTGATTGTTGATAGGTTGACCAAATCAGCCCATTTCATTCCTATGAAGATCACTCATACTCGGATAAGCTAGCCAGGCTTTATGTGGATAATGTGGTTCGTCCGCATGGTGTGCCATTAAGTATTGTCTCGGATCGTGATCCTAGGTTCACCTCAAGGTTTTGGAATAGTTTGCGAGAAGGCCTTGGGAACCCAATTGAACTTGAGTACAGCTCATCATCCACAAGTCGATGGACAATCCGAGCGGACAATTCAGACATTGGAAGACATGCTCGGATCTTGTGTGGTGGATATGGGTGGTAATTGGGATGAACACCTAGCTTTGGTTGAGTTTGCCTATAACAACAGCTTATCAAGCAACAATAGGCATGGCTCCATTCAAGGCTTTGTATGGTAGTACTTGTAGGACACCTTTGTACTGGACTCGAGACAGTGAAAGAAAAGTCTTAGGTCCCGAGATGATTGAAGCTACAAGTGCTATGGTAGATATGATAAGAGAAAGGATTAAGTCCGCCTATCGAGACAGAAAATCTTATGCCGATAAGAGAAGGACCGATTTGGAATTTCAAGTTGGAGAGAAAGTCTTTCCCAAGGTCTCACCAATGAAGGGTGTGATGAGATTCAATGTTAAGGGAAAGCTTAGCCCTCGTTACATTGGACCTTTCGAGATTTTGGAAAAGGTTGGACCCGTTGCGTATCGATTAGCATTACCTCCGCCTCTTGCTGGTGTGCACAATGTGTTCCATATTTCGATGCTCCGAAAATACATAGAGAATCCGGAACACATTTTGCAGCAAGCACCCGAAGGACTTAGTGCTGATTTGACCTATGATGAAGAACCGGCCGAAATCCTGGATAGGAAGGACAAGCAGCTGCGGAATCGCGCCATTCCTTTGGTGAAGATTCGGTGGAAGAACCATACCCCTGAAGAAGCTTCTTGGGAGAAGGAAGAAGACATGAAGGAGAAGTTTCCTTACCTCTTTGGAAGCACAGTACGCTTTCAATTTCGGGGACGAAATTTCTTTAAGGGGGGAGAATGTGAAACCCAGCCCTAACCTTGACCCGGAAACCTTGTTATTTGTAGGTCCGATGACCCGAAGTAAAGTAAGAAGTCAGCTTTGGGCCATCCCAAGAGAGGACTTGGTGTCCGGCTTTGAATCCATGAAGGTTGATGATGAGGTGCTATTTATGGAAACAGAATCCCGATGAAGATCTAATTAGTTGATGGACTTGGAGTGATCTCTATCTTGGTTTGAAGGCATTTCTACCTACTAGGTAAGTCACTTGACTTGTGTGCAAAACCCCTTTAGGTTTGGATTTGATCTGGGCCTTCAATTCCCTGTTTTGGCCTTGTTGCCGCATTGGTCGATCGATTGGTCGATCGGGCCAACGACCAATCCACTCGACCAATGGGTGCTGTCTTTGGCAATTAGGTTGATTCTTGCTCTATTTAAGCCTAATCTCGAGTCCACTTCGTATTTGCTGCCTCCAAACCCTCCGGAACGAACCAAAGACCTCTCGCAAGTCATCTCTCTTGCATCCTTGGAGTTTTCTTGGCGGATCTTCGTCGGAACTCTTCTTTTTGCATCAAAAGGTATGTCTACTCTCTCTTCTTCTCCTACATCTTTGTTTTTCTTTCCTTTTTGAGTTGAGACAGTAGAAGAGATGCTGCATCCTCTCGTTGCAAACATCTCTCGAACATGTTCTCATGATCATCCTAAGGATTAAAGGCTAGAACAATGATCTTAACCATGATCATTGCAAGCTTTTGAAGGATTCATGATCAAACCATGATTTAATCTCTCGTTAATTTCCTAATCTGAATTCCGATCTCTTTGGATCTTCTTTCATTGATCATGTTAGTGGTTAATGGTTGTGTTTTCTTTCTATGATCCATAATCCATAGAATTCTAGTTGTTCTCTTCTACCTTACTATGTGTTCTTCATGATGCATGATAGTACATATATGGTAGGTTTTATTTCCTTATTTAGATTTATGCTTCTAAGCCTTATACCATGAAGACCTATGCATGTTTTCATGTTTTCATTACCGAAAGCAATGATCCATCTTCCTATTGTTCTTGTCCTTGTTTTCTATTTCAAACTTCATCAAGATCCATGTTTGATTTATTTATGGTAACTTTTTGTTTCCTAATTTGGGTCTTGATACCTTGATTTGATTAGTGTTTTGAGGTCCCCTATATGCTAGAATACTACTGATGTAGTCTACCCCTTGATTAGTATCCTCTTGAACCATCAAATTCGGATTTCATATCTCAAAACTCGATTTTCTAAGTTATCGTCTCGCATTGGTCGACCGATTGGTCGACCGGACCACTCGACCAATCCACTCGACCAATGAGTACAAAGCAACTCCAAATTGGTCCTGCTTCGGATGCTTTGCTATATTTTCTGTTAGGGATCTTTCCTAATATGTGGTATATACTTGTTTAGGACCTTCTTCTCAAGTTTGCCAAGATCCTACTTGATTTCTTAGGATTCTTTACGAGTTATAAAAGGTAAGGATGGTTATTTCCTTAATTACATAGATAGCATGAATCTAGTTTCTATATTTGAATATCATTAATATGTTTCCTAAATTAGATTCTTACAATGATATACTACTGTTGCATAACTTTGATTACAGTAGCATTACTTATTCATATTGAATTGATTCATGTATGATTTACTTACCAATGTTATACAAATGTTTGTAAATATTGATTTCTTTCCATATATGGAGTTACCATATATGTGATGATATGAATTGATGCATGTGTATGCTTACGTATGGTTTGGGAAGGAGAGGTGTCCTTTTGACATTTCTGTCCTTGGACTACTACGGGAATATTATGGGATGTTTCCGGAGATGCCCTCTGGACACCTTCCTAAACTCGTTGGATGACATATCTAGGATTGTCTAGTAGTGTTTGGCTAGGATGTCCTGTTATGTCGGACCCTAATCGGAGGGGTATTGAGACCGAACGACCCGTGGTAGCAATGGGGATTCATGGGCGCTCAAGACCGGTAACCAACCCGTGAGAGGACAGGAATCACATTGTGGGGGCCATTTATTGGTAGGGTTGCATATGGTTAGACTTGGGCTCACGGGCGCTTAAGACCGGTAACCAACCCGTGAAAGGACGTGAGAGCTTCCCGTTTACCATATGTGGATGATCAATAGGGTTGGTGAGTCCGTAGTCGTGGACTATGAGGACTCTAGTGTGAAGGATACCGGAAAGGATCGTCGTGACGAGGAATGGAAGTATCTGGATCCGACTTGATGTAACCAAGTAGAAGACTTGCATTTGGCTAGGTATTACCCCGACATGCGCCAAGATTTATACCAAATGGTTGTGAGAGAGTGTGTTGACTTAACCCCCTGCCAAGGTTTGTCCCGAGGGATGAAGGACCCATTACCAATCGGCTGCTCAAGACCGGTGAAATGATCCGGTGAGAGAATCCAAGATATCTTAAATGGTTGAGGATGTGAGTGGACTTTCCTAAAGAAGTACGGTGCTATGACTTAAAGCATGTCTGCCAATAGAGACCAGCATACATAGAGTTAGATTCATTCATTCATTGCTTGTCTCATATCATATTGCATTCATGATTGTTCTGGAATCCCTGCCATTTATGTTATTATGGATTTTAATCGCCTTACCGAGTTTCTTTGAAACTCATTCCTTTATTGTACAATGTTGTTAGACTATCCTGCAGTGCCGAGTACTATGACGGTCCCTATGAAGAAGCGCAAGGCGAAGAGGCATATCTCCAGGAAGGTGATTGCGGTTACCACAATTACTCGAAGATTCCGCGGGTGGTTATGCTCCGTACAATGCTTAGTCCGACCATTGAGTGGAAGCGTCCTTGTGCTATTTATGAGATCTACACCTACAAGGATGTCGTCTACAAAGTGGAGAATAATTTAGTTACCCAATGTACTTGCTACTGGGATTAGCTTTTATCTAGTTTATTCTTTCGAGCTACTTTTCCGCTGGATGTAAAGTGGGATTTTTGCTTCACTTTACTTATCTGTTGACACTCTGATTATATATTTATTATTCCGTTTCGTTTACGATTCATTCTTTCTTTATTGAATCTATGATTTATCTTCCGCACTCTTGTTATGGTTGTTCATGATTATGTTATTGCTTATGTGGGAGGTTGATCACTCGATACCTGATCTTCGGGCTGTGGATCACACTCTCGGGTATGCCAGATAGGGTACCGGCTGGGAGGGCGTGACAGTCATAGCATGAGGCAACATATAAGCATCATGTCCAACATGATAACTGAGTTGAGCGCATGTGGGAGCCAAAAGACTGATGAGGAGCAAGTCTCTGCATTCATCAGGTCATTGCCTAAGACTTGGGAGCATACGAACATCTTCTTGACTCATGCTAATAATGTCAAGACTTCTGATCAAGCTGCCAAGCTGTCACACCCCACCCGCCGGTCTCGGTTAGCCACCCGACAACCCATGGGAGCGATCCGTCACAGGATCCACGGTTTTAGTCTATCAACAATAATAAATACAAATAAAGACAATCAAGAGCAAGAATAGTTCAATTAATGAATTAAAGGATTACAGGAGTCCAAATACTCCAATAAAATAATCAATGAAAGAATAATAAATCAAAAGAATACGAGTTCAGCGGAAGCAATTCAAAAGGTTTAAATAAGTTTCTTTTCGATTTCTTTTTCTAATGCTGAAAACTTAGACTCAAGTTTATCAAGATGAGGGGTTCTCCAATTCTCCTCCATACAGTGAGCAAACTGTCTGGCAACTTGTCTCCTCCGCCCATCAGTGGGTGCGATAAGCACATTCCATGCACTCGCAGGAGCTCCCGCACAGGCTATCTCCATTTCCCATTGTCGGTGCCACATCTTCTTCATACGGGAAGGTTCCTTCATAGGAAACCAATCCATCGTCCGACACATTTCCTCCATCTGCGCAAGCTAATAAAACATATACAAATAAATGAATGAGTTTTGGAGAACTCAGTAAGAACAATAACAATTCCCATCCATATGTCCAACAAATCAGAAATGCATATATGATATGTATGAGGGCAAAGTATGAATGCTACTAAGATCTAACTATGCAAGTCTCTAACAGTTGACATGCTTTAAGATATACACCAGCCCTCCTCTGGGTAGGTCTAGTCACTTTGATCTGGCAAGGACTGGTTACCTCTGTAGGGATCTTGGGTAAGATGGAAAGTCCACACCTGGCTCTCAAACCATGGCTGGGGTTATGTCAACACTCTCTCACCAAGACCATTGGCATGAGTACTGGCGCATGTCGGGGTTTCTAATCCAATGCAAGGTCATACAAGTAACATACTACATGAAGTCCAGATACATCCCTTATGGCACCAATCAACTCGGTTCAGTATCCTTCGTAACCTAGGAATGAGAACCCTCATGGACTGGCTACCGCTATTGGACTTCATTCCATAACCCTATGGACATCCACATATTGTTGGGGCGGAATTATCTCATGACTCCTCACGACACCCGGTCCGTTCCTTGGACGTCCATGAGCCCAACCCTAACATATGCAACCCTACCATTTATATGACTAACAGTGGACCATCGTCACATCATTGTCATCACGGGTCATCTAGTTTCAATTCCCCTACCGAAAGGGTAGTAGCATGTAGGGTACCAGCCATGCAACTCTAGACTCTACCTAAGTATGTCATCTATTAGTTATGACAGTGCTGGAGACATTAGTAGGCATGTGTCCCATACCACAGCCTTCTGATATCCCAAGCTAAGATATCCAAATAGAATATCTATTCCATCAGAACAACGTACTATCAACCAACATCATATCACATTCTTAATCGACAAAGTGCATGTATAAACAATACAAACAGCAGTCATGTAACAAGATCAGCAGGTGAAACATGGTTACAACAGCATATGAAATAAAAAATTAATAATAATAGACACTGGACTAGCATGTTCAAGTCAATTCATAAAGACAAGATTGTATGCCCTTACCTGTATATAAGTAATTCGTCCGTAAAAAGTAATCTGTAAACAATTATAAAACATTCTCTTCAAACATAGGACACCTATATACAGGGTTACAATAAGGTAAAGTCAAATGAATCAAATTGGATCAAAACCAAAAGTCATTTGGTCACTGGAAACCAGCCGGTCGCTCGGGCCGGTCTCTTAGGTTGAGCGACCGCCACTAGTGACCGCCCCAAAAACAAAGAGTTTCAATCCAAAACTCAGGCTTCAGATTGTCACATCACTAAAATACGGGTTACAACTGGTCCCCAAAATGATAAGGGAACAGACTAAACTACGGTCTCAACGAATTGACTAAAAGGTAAAAAGGGGAGTGAGATGATATCCCATCCCTAACACATAAGTGCAAAACAGAACTGCTCCAGATAAGTCCCAATCTCGGACTACTAGTCTTTATCAACTAGTACACCGTGACCAGTGGGGTACGAGTCACCAACTTGGTCTTCAGAGTGTTGACTGTCAAAGTCGACAGTAGTAGTACCTGCAATAGAGTCTAACGAAAGATGTTGCAAAAAGGAGTGAGTTCAAAAGAACTCAGCAAGGCAGTTATTCCATAAAACATAAGCCATATGATACAAACCACAACATGATGCAATATGATATGAAACACATGATGCAAGTATGGTTCTAACTCTATGAATGCTAGTCTCTAAGGTAGACATGCTTTAAGTCATAGCACCATACTTCTTTGGGTAGGTCTCGATCACTCAAGCCGGGGAATTGGGTCCTGCATCCCTCGGGACAAATCCATGGCTGGGGTTTCGGTCACCGCTCTCTCACATCACCATTTGGTCTAAGTATTGGCACATGTCACGGCAAAGCCTAGCCCAATGCAAGTCTTCTACTCAGTCATATCATGTCATATCCAGATACGTCCATTCCTCGCCCCAGGCGATCCTTTCCGGTATCCTTCACACTAGAGTCAGCATAGTCCCAGACTACGGACTCATCAACCCTATTGGTCATCCACAAATAATAGACGGGAAGCTCTCACGTCCTCTCACGGGTTGGTTACTGGTCTTGAGCTCCCGTGAGCCCAAGTCTAGCTATTTGCAACCTACCAATAAATGGCCCCTTTCGAGTATCTGTAGTATGGTTTATGTCCTCTCACGGGTTGGTTACCGGTCTTGAGCGCCCATCAAACCATACCCTACCACGGGTCGTTCGGTCTAAATGCCCTTCCGCTTTGGGTCTGATACGATAGGGACATCCTAGCCAAACAACTAGACAATCCTATGTATGTCATCCAATAACCCGGGAAAGTGTCGATAGGCATCTTCGGAGAACATCCCATACTATTCCCTCCGATGCCCAAGGACAGAAGCGTCAATAGGATACTCCCCAAATCCCAAGTTATACCTAAGCAATCACATATTCAAGTCCATCATATCGCATACATTTGATACATCATCATGATAGAAGTTAAATCACAACATCGAAATGATCCATCGTATATACAAGTAACAAGAACAATAATTCATTATAATAAGAGTATATGAAATCACAATACTACTGTTCTAAAACATGTATAGCAGTCCTATGATATTCAAAAGCAATTAAGAGGCTCTGTTCACTAAGTTATGAGCATCAAGACATAAGCACATAGACTATGTATTTATGGCGATAACCATCCTTACCTTAAGTTGAGTTGATGCCGATCCAAGAGTTACAAAGGAATGATCCAATAATAGAAATAAGAGATTAGAGAAGAAATCGGGAAGATCGGAGGTTGAACGGGTCAAAACGGAGCAAGGTTGCTGTTAGCAGCATGTTTGGTCAATGCCCTTTGGTTGATGGGATCGACCAAAAGTGGTTTCGGATAGCAAGTTGGATTTTGGTGATTTGGTCCGAAATCAGTCTTTCGGGGCTCGGATCGATTTGAAACTTGGAGGAATGATTAATAACAATGTAAGAACACTACCTAGCAAGTATTATCACAATCCAATGGTCCAAATGAAAACCCCCAATTTGAGGTCCTATGTTCTAAAGACAAGAATTCTAGCATTCATGAGAAATCGATGTAATTGAAAGGGAAGCTAGAGAATTAGTTGGGGAATGGGTTAAGAACAAGATTACAATCATTTGCAAGCCAGAAATTAGACTAATCATACTCCACATTTCAGTCTAGTATAGGAAATCAAGTTGCTAAGCAAGGAATCATGGTAATGCATATGCAAGGCGGATCAAGATGCAAATGCGGCATAGCAAGAATGGAGGAAAAACAAGTATATATGGGAAGAGACATTCATGGCAAGGTGTTTGCAAGGTTGCAGCACCTTGGCCATGGTCTCATCAGTAAAAAGAAGAAGAGAAATGAGTAGAATAGAGAGCAAGAGAGAGAATCATACCTTAGAAGATGATAGTTGGAGAAGAGAGACAATGATTGCAATGATTGGGGGCAAGAATCCTTCACAAATACTAAGAGAGTGCCTTGGGAAGCTCCACTCTCGTTCTCATTGGTCTAAATGAGTGTAATAGGGCTCAAAACACAAGGCTAGCATATATAGATGAGAGAATATTCCAACAGCATCTTTTACTCGAATTTGGGAAACTTTGGTCGATGCTCTTTGGTTGATGGCATCGACCAAAGAGGATAGACCAAAACAGTTTTCAGCAGAAAATCCAGAAATAGTTCAGCAACTTCGGACAGGGATCGGAGGGCTATACGGGGTCAAATTGAGTGGAGTTTTCTCCTACAAGTCCATCAAGAAGTCTAGTTTTGGGAAATATCTTCAGATCGTGCATGGGAGTCCATTAGGTACTTCAAAAAGTTCACCCCTCTTTGATGCGCAGATTCTCACTAAACAACGACAATGTACCCAAGTAAGGGGTATCATTGTCAATGTCCATGGGTTTCGTGTCAAACACCATGTCTTCCACAAAGAGGGCCCACAAGGACTTCTTCCTTCACTTCGGGACATTGGATCTATTCTAAGGAAAAGGTCGGACATAACCTCCTAAGGCTCTCAAAGATAATAACACTGAAATTAAGGTCCGACTTTAAGGTCTAACATCAAACAAGTCTTTCTTTATCTCAAAACAAATAGGGTGTTCTGGTTAGGTTTGGGCTGGATTTCACACTGATCATCTGTTTTCAATCCGAATTTTGAATGATCATAGTCCAAATCTTAAATCTATTACTCCCATAACCACGGGTGATACTAAACCTAAACAAAGACATCAAATTGGTTATCCAGAAACCTCCCTCTTGATTAGATCAGCCCTTTTCATGAAAGCAAGGTTTCGTTTTCGAATCTGATCTCACCAAGATTAACAAAAAGGTAAGCGGTGCAATAGAAGGATCAAGAACAACCAAAGGGAAGCACTAATCTACTTTTATCATAGCAAGTGGTGAAGCATGAGTGAACAGGGAATCACTTACCTCAACCAGACTATGAATGACAGTAGAACCTTCTGGGACTCTAACAACACTTTAGATATGCTTTTAGCACTTCTCCACAGCCGTCTAACCTCAAAAAACGGTAACCATGAATAAAATATTCGTAAAATAGGCGAGGGTTACTATTTATAGGAGTAAAGGGGAAAAATAGGGCAAAATCTCGCAACCAGAACCAGGTGGTCGCTTGAGGTGGTCGCTTGGTTCAATCGACCGCCACTAGCAACTGCCCCCATGTATTTTTCTATACAAGGGTGCTTTGCTAGGGGGGTTGATGTCCAAGTACAACCTAACCCTAATGAAGACATGGGGGAGATCTTACCTTCATTCCGGACATCTCCAGACATCACTTGCCTTCTAGAAGTCCAACTACCAAGCAAGGAAGGCTCTTTAGTCAGAGAATCCAGATCCATGGGTTCAGGGTATGGATCATGGACTTCTATCCGAACACTCCACAAATTTACCCGACTAGACCTTCAGGTTCTCGGACCTGTAATACAGATCCCGGGTTAGAAATACGGGGGTTGTTACACAAGCATCTTGAGCTGGAGGAGGATCGGATGTTGGCTGATGCCCCTCACACTGAAGTACTTGCCGTTGAAACTAGCACAAGTAGGGGTGCAGGTTTTAAGCACAAGAAAGAAAAAGCTCAACCTCAGCGGTCCAAGCAAAGTAATAGAGGTGGGAACAGAAACAAGAGTGGCCCCAAGCGTTCAAGGGGGACTAGTGCTAGCAAGAAGAAATCACCTTTGATTTGCTTCAACTACCGAAAGCCTGGTCATTTTGCTCGTGATTGCACTGAGCATAAGGTATGTACTGTGTGTTATACCTCATCTTGTTATGTAACAAGTTCTACTATGCTTGCTAAACTAAATCCTTTGTGGATTGTTGATTTAGGTATGACAGAACACATAACAAGGGAACCCTAGAGCTTCGTGGCATACCGTCGTGTTCCAATAGGAAGCAGAAGAATAACGATGGGGAACAACTCGAGTGTGGAGGTTCATGGCATTGGCACGTGCAAATTAGTTTTGCGAGGTGACCGGACGTTGTTACTCCATGATGTGCAAAAACTTGTTTGCTTGTGTCTAAAAATGCTACGCAAGTGCACGTGTCGCAATCAAGTAGTAATTAGTAAGTAGAGTATCGATCCCACAAAGAATTTGTATCTTCAAATATCAATGTAAAAGGAAGACTAATTTAAACAAGAATGACAAAATGACTTTATGATTAACAAACTAAATGAATGAAAGAAAGGTGAATTACGCAAAAATATTAAATGAAAAATATGCAATAGAAGGACTATAATAAGTGGTATGAGTGTTGGGAATCAATTTCCCCTCCCCTACATTTATACTGCGGATGCTACAGCAACACTGCAGCACAAAGTATATCAAAAAACCTGGAACAAAATTACATATGGGTATCTTCTAATCCTCATATTCCTATGGAGAAATGAACTGAGTATGCAAATTATGCCAAGTTCCAATCATGGCTACATGAGGCAGGTGAGTATTCCTACCCTATCCACTAAATAGCTAAACTCAAATAATGATTAAGCTAACCCACGACATTCAACATTTATCTAGACTTAATTAACTTTTCTGTTCACTAAAATCATAGCCTTCATTCACGGATGATCAGTCAATAAATGAAATTACTCATAAACTAACATGCTGGATTCATTGATAATAGATCGTGCTACAGTAAAGCTAAATAAAACTGGACAGTTACAGCTCAAACACAAGTTTAGGTACTCTTATCATCCCAACACAATAAGAGCTTAGCTCATATCAAAGTTCATAAGTAGAGAAATATATACAGTCATTAACATAGTGCAACTAGAGTATATAGATTTAAGAATTATAAAACCAAAATTAGAAAACTAGGAGATGCTTCCACACTGCTCCCGCTTCCTATCTCCCACGGGTCTTCTTCATGCACCAACTCAGCTTCCTCTTTCTCCTCCTGCCCTCTATTTTTTGTTCATCTACCTCCCTTTTTCTCTTCCCCAAAAATTCCTCCAATGATATGGTAGAAAATGGGCTGTAGGATTAGAGCATTCCCTTCTGATATCCAAGGTTGAGATTCTTCACGTATTGACAAGAAGAAAGTCCATTTAGTTAGCCCTTTTTAGTCATTTCACTAGGTGATACTACGTGAGTTCAATATGGGAATATTCTGCTCCGTGATGCTACAGCATCTTTACAGCAACTGAGAAGACATGTTCTTTGTTCTTCTTCTATGTTCCATGTCATGTTTTCATCCTTTATGGTTCTTCATCTACAATGCCAAGAGAAATATGGCTGATCAAATTCATCCATTAATTAAAGAGAAATTCATGCATGAATGACATAAAGGACCTTTACAAGATTTAAAATGCTAAGACTCACTAAAACAACATCTAATGACAACTAACATTAAAACAAAGATAAAATACTCTTGAATCAAGCTATCTCAAGTATAAAATTGCCAGAATTAACTCTATTTCATAGAGTTATCAGCTGTATGCTCCAGACATTTGGCAGAATCTTGTTTCTGTTATTTTTCTTATGAGACATGGTTTTAGAGTTGTATTTGAGAACAATTCTTTGGTTTTGTATCTAGGTGATACGGTTTATGGTTATGGTTTTCTTCAGAGTGGTTTCATTGTATTAGATACAATTGATTATTCATTTAATTCTAGTAGTGCTTTTGTTTGTCAAGATATCATGTGTATTGATTCTAATATGTGGCATGCTAGACTATGACATATTGGCTTAAATAAGATGAACAGGTTGGCAAGAGAAGGTCTCTTAGGCAAAGGTTCACTATCTGATTTACCAACCTGTGAGTCATGTCTAGCAGAAAAAATAACTAGAAAACCATTCAAAAAGGCTTTGAGAGCCTCTCTTCCTCTAGAACTTATTCATTCACATGTATGTGGACCCATGAATGTGCATACTAGAAAAAGACAAGCTTACTTCATCACATCCATAGATGACTATACACGGTATGGTCACATTTATCTAACTTCTCATAAGTTAGAAGCTCTAGAATGTTTTAAGAAGTTCATGAGAGAATTAGTTAGATAAAAAGATTGAAACTCTTAGAACAGATAGAGGTAGAGAGTATATCTTCGATATGTTCAAAGGGTTGTGTGATGAAAAGGCGATATCTAGGCAACTTACTATTCCAAGGATTCCACAGCAAAATGGGGTTGTTGAGAGGAGGAATAGAACCTTGCAAGACATGGTTAGATCCATGATGGCGCAAGCAAACCTACCCATTTCTTATTGGGGAGATGCTTTGCTGAAGACGGCCTATATCCTCAACAGAGTTCCAACCAAATCAGTTCCTTCCACACCATATGAGTTGTGGACTGGAAGGAAGCCAGATTTGAGTTACATGCGCGCATGGGGATGTGCAACAGATGTTCACCGTACTTCTCACCAATATGGGAAGCTTGGACCCGGAGGAAGAAAGTGTATATTTGTAAGATATTTTGAACTCTCAAAGGGCCATGTCTTCATTGGACTAGATGAGAATGAGAGAAGAATGGAACTTGAGTCTAGGGATGCAACATTCTTGGAGAATGATTTTCCATCTCTTTTAGGAGTTACCAAAGAATCATCAGAATTCTTTGAGATACAAGATAGTGATCTTGTCACTCCAGAATTCAGACTCTGGATAATGAACCTGGGATTCATCCAGAAGATCCTAGTGGGAGTGGGAGTGCAAATTTGATAGCTACCTTAGAGGGTTAGCAATCTAACATACACTTGCTCCATAGTGCGCGCAGGCTAGTTCGTTGTCGACATTTCAACATAGAGGATGAAGTCTACATGGTAACTCCTAAAGAGACTGATTGTGAGAATGACTCTAGTCGATGAAAATGAACCGAAGAGCGTGTAGGAAGCTCTTGCGGGGATAAGCTCAAAGGAATGGTTGAAAGCAATAGAGGAAGAGTTGGAGTCGATGAAAGTTAATCATGTTTGGGACTTGGTTGACTTACTGCCAGGCTGAAAGGCAATTGGGAACAAGTGGGTTCTCAAGATCAAGAGAAAGGCGATGGATCTATTGAGAGATTCAAGGCTCGTTTAGTAGCTAAGGGCTACAACCAACGAGAGGGCGCTGATTATGAGGAAACCTTTTTCCTTGTTGTTAGGTTTGCCTCCATCCGCATCATACTAGCCATTGTTGCTTAGTTGGACTCGGAGCTTTATCAGATGGATGTAAAGACTATTTTTCTCAATGGAGAACTTGAGGAAGATATCTATATGGATCAACTTCAAGGCTTTGAAGCTAATGGACTATAGCGCAAAGTGTGCAAGCTCAAGAAGTCCATATATGGCTTAAAGCAAGCATCTAGACAGTGGAATGTGCGCTTCCACCAAGCTATGATGGAAAATGGGTTTTCCATGCTTGAGAAAGACCACTGTGTTTACACCAAGAGATCTGATGGTAATTATGTCATTCTGACATTGTACGTAGATGACATACTTATGGCTAGGAATAGCAAGAAGCTATTGGAAACCATTAAGAAATGGTTGTCCTCCGTATTTGATATGAAGGACATGGATGAAGCAAGCTATGTGCTTGGTTTCAAGATTGCCAGAAATAGGCAAAAGAGATTACTGGGTTTATCTCAAGAGACTTATATTGACAATGTCTTGACGAGGTACCAAATGCACAACTGGAAACCAATAGACACTCTAGTGGAGAAGGGTTTGCATTTGAGCCTTGATATGGGTCCTATGACTCCAAAGGAGAAAATCAAGATGGAAAGAGTTCTATATTCCAGTGCAGTGGGTAGCCTTATGTACGTTATGATGTGTACTAGGCCGAATATTTGTTATGCAATGCAGCAATGGGTTTGGTTAGTCGGTACCAATCAAACCCAGACATAGAGCACTGGATAGCAGTCAAGAGGATATTGAGATATCTCAGAGGAACGAGTAACTACATGCTGTGTTACCAAGGATTGGATTTGTGGTTAGTTGGCTATAGCGATCCTGATTGGGCTGGAGATATTGATGAGCGGAAATCAACCACTGGATATGCTTTTCTTGCTGAATGGCAGGCCATTTCATGGTGTTGCAAGAAGCAGACTTGTATATCACTCTCAACCATGGAAGTAGAGTATGTGGCATGCTCAGCTGCGGTTCAATAGGCTATTTGGTTGAGGAGATTCCTACGACATACTAGATCTGTGTTGACATTCAAAGAGTCTGGCCTTGTCTTCGTGATAGTACGGCAGCTCTTAGCTATGTCAAGGACCCCATGTCACATCCACCCAGCCGGTACCCCATTTGGAATACCCGGGATGTGATCCACAGTCCAAGGATCAATGATCTAAGGTCCATGCCTCCCACATACACGGTAACACAATCATGAACAGTAATAATCAATGGTAAAAACAGTTAATACTAAATATCATGAATAAGATAAGACTAAATAAATCAGAGTGCGGAAGGCAATAACATTAAAGCATAATCATAAGGGTGAGAGAAGGTATGACAACCACTCTCTCAGAACAGCGGAAAAGAAGTGTGATAACGTCAAATACATGTCTAAGTGTCAAAAGGTAAACTCAAAGATAAGTTAGTTACAAGACCAATGGTTCCACAAATACACCAGGGGAATGGGGCACTATGCTAGGGTTTCTTCTATACTAATGGTAGTCTCCTCAACAGTACGGATGAAGTAAACCCAGTGCTGCCGCTCCCCGCACAACCGTGGGGCTAACCCTGGTGCGAATAATAATCCTCCTTGGCTCCAATATACGAATCCTCACCGACGCCACTACTCGGAGGGTAGTATGTGGAATCATAGTCCGCCTCATAGGAGGTGCCATCGTAATCTTCGGTACCTGGAATGTAATCTAAAACATTTGCACAAAAGGAATGAGTTCGAAGAACTCAGCAAGGAAGTTATTCCATAATTAGAAATCATACACATTCAGAACATATAATAATGCAATGTGATATGGAACATATGATGCAGATATGAGCCTAACTCTATGAATGCTGGTCTCTAAGGTAGACATGCTTTAA
Source organism: Hakea prostrata (assembly GCF_041222555.1). Lineage (NCBI taxonomy): Eukaryota > Viridiplantae > Streptophyta > Magnoliopsida > Proteales > Proteaceae > Hakea > Hakea prostrata. The sequence goes on from NC_142603.1 coordinate 28,232,595, forward strand.
GTCATAGCGCACCGTACTTCTCTCGGGTCGTCGTCACTCTCCCATTTCCATATCTTGGGAATGCCCGGGAAGATCGGTAAAGTCATCAAAAACCATGGTAAGGGGAATCGGTCACCGCTCTCTCACATCACCATTTGGTCAAATGCGGCGCATGTCACGGTAAAGCCTAGCCCAATGCAAGTCATCTACTCGGTCGGTCAAGTCAGATTCAGATACGTCCATTCCTCGCCCCCGGCGATCCTTTCCGGTATCCTTCACACTAGAGTCAGCGAAATCCCGGATTTCGGACTCATCAACCCTATTGGTCATCCACATATAGTAAATGGGAAGCTCTCACGTCCTCTCACGGATTGGTTACCGGTCTTGAGCGCCCGTGAGCCCAAGTCTATCCATATGCAACCCTACCAATAAATGGCCCCTTTCAGGTATCCGTAGCATGGTTTATGTCCCCTACCGGATTGGCTACCGGCCTAAAGCGCCCATCCAACCATACACTACCACGGGTTGTTCGGTCTCAATGCCCTTCCGATTCGGGTCTGACACGACAAGGATGAACCTAGCCACACCACTAGACACTCCTATGTATGTCATCCAATAACTCGGGAGAGTGTGGATAGGCACCATCGGAGAATATTCCATACTATTCCCTCCGATGCCCAAGGACAGAAGTGTCAGTAGGACACCCTCCAATCCCAAGTCATATGTAAGCAATCACACATCAGATCTCATCATTTCTCATGCATCCAATGCATATTCATAATAGTACTCAAATCATGATATTGAAACGAATCATTATAAACATAAGCAAATCAAAATGATAGAGTAACACAACAATTGTATAAAGATTTAAATATTACTGTTCCAACACATATGTATCAGTATTATAATGATTGAAAGAATTTAGGGACTTCATTCTTTGAATAAAGCATAGTTCAATATTTGATGACTTATATTTATGGATATAACCATCCTTACCTTGGATGAATTGATGATGAATTGAGAATACCAAGAATAGTCCAATAGAAGTGTTAAGGCCCTAAACAAACATCAATAATAAGTTAGAAAAGAAGTCGGGAAGATCGGATGTCATTCGAGTCAAAACGACCAAGGTTGTTTCGCGCAACAACTTTGGTCGATGGTATCGACCAAAATAGTCCTCGGGCAGAATAGTGGATTTTGGGGATTTTTGGTCTGAAATGAGTCTTCTGGTGTTCAGATCAATCTAGAACTTGGAGGCATACTTAACAACAGTAGTAGGACACTATAAATCAAGGAATTAACCCAATCCAATGGTCTAATTAAAAAGCCCCAATTTGAGCTATAAAGTTCAAGTGATAAACATCATGGCATGAGTTGGAATTGATTGCATTGATGAGGAATAGCATACAATAGCTAGAGGAACTAATAGAAATTCGATTGGAATCATATGGCAATGTTAAACATGAACATAATACACTTTATAGCTCAGTTTGATATCAAATGGTATGATGTTAATAGGTAAAGCATGGAATACATATGCTAGGCATGAGATATAAGCATTAGCATCAATGAATGGCTAAGGGAATCATGGATTGAGCATGAGTAGGCACTTGGAGTGGTGGTTGCAAGGTTGCAGCACCATTCCAAATGTCCCATCAGCAAGATGACAATAGAAAGGAGTAGAAAATGGTAGGGTAGAGAGTGGAATGAAGAGTCTTACCTTAGTGTAGAAGATGAAGGCAAGAATCAATGATAAACTAAGTGTCTTTGATGAGATACCCTTCACACTAACCAAGGGGCTGCTTTGGGAAGCTCTCCCCACGTTCCCAGGTGAGAAAAATGATTGCAAAAGGCTCAAGGCTCGAGGTCATATTAAATAGAAAAGGAATATTTCATGGAATCATTAACTTGGTAGATTGGGACATTTTGGTCGATGCTTTTGGTCGATGGTATCGACCAAAATGATCGACCAAGATGATTTCAGCAGAAAACTCAGGTTTTGAACAGAAACATTAAGTAGGGATTTGAAAGGCTATACAAGGTCAAATTGAGTGAGGTTTTCTTCCACCATTCAATCAAGAAGTCTAGTTTCGGGGAATACCTTCGGATTGTGCACAGGAGGTCATTTGGTACATCAACCATATTAATCTTCTCCGATGCGCAGACTTTCCTTAAACACTGACAATGCATTTAAGCAAGGGGTATCATTGTCAATGTCCATGGGCTCGGTCTCCAAATCATGATCATCAATCAGGATGGTCCATAGATCTCTTCTTCCACCGCTTCGGGTCCTCGGTGTAAAACCCAACCCTAACCTTGACCCGGAAACCTTGTTATTTGTAGGTCCGATGACCCGAAGTAAAGTAAGAAGTCAGCTTTGGGCCATCCCAGTAGAGGACTTGGTGTCTGGCTTTGAATCCATGAAAGTTGATGATGAGGTTCTATTTATGGAAACTGAATCCTGATGAAGATCTGATTAGTTGATGGACTTGGAGTGCTCTCTATCTTGGTTTGAAGGCATTTCTACCTATTAGGTAAGTCACTTGACTTGTGTGCAAAACCCCTTTAGGATTGGATTTGATCTGGACCTTCAATTCCCTGTTTTGGTCTTGCTGTCAGCATTGGTCGACTGATTGGTCGATCGGGCCAATCGACCAATCCACTCGACCAATGAGTGCTGTTTTTGTTTTTTTTTTTTTTTTTCCCCCCTTCTCCCCCCCCCCCCCCCCGCCCCCCCCCCCCCCCCTCTTCCTTCCTCCCTTGTTTTTTTTTTGCTCTTCCCGCCTTTTTTTCCGTTTTCTCCCCTCTCCCCCCCCCCCTCTTTTTTCTTCCTTTTTGTTGGTCTCCCCCCCCCCCTCCCCCCCCCCCCCCCCCCCCCCCCCCCCCCCTCCCCCCCCCCCTCCCTTTTTTTTTTTCCGCTCCCTTTTCTCCCCCCCTCCCCCCCCCTTTTTTTTGGTGGGGAGAAGAGATGCTGCATTCTCTGTTGCAAACATCTCTGAACATGTTCTCATGATCATCCTAAGGATTTGAGGCTAGAACAATGATCTTAACCATGATCATTGCAAGCTTTTGAAGAAATCATGATCAAACCATGATCTAATCTTTGATTAAACTTCTAATCTGAATTCCGATCTCTTTGGATCTTCTTTGTTGATCATGTTAGTAGTTAATTACTGTGTTTTCTTTCCATGATCCATAATCTATAGATTTCTAGTCGTTCTCTTCTACCATACTATGTGTTCTTCATGATGCATGGTAGTTACATATATGGTAGGTTTTATTTCCTTATTTAGATTTATGCTTCTAAGCCTTATTCCATGAAGATCTATGTATGTTTTCATGATACCATTACCGAAAGCAATGATCCATCCTCCTATTGTTCTTGTCTTTGTTTTCTATTTCAAATTCATCAAGATCCATGATTGATTTAATTATGGTAACTTTTTGTTTCCTAATTTGGATCTTGATATCTTGATTGGATTAGTGTTTTGAGGTCCCCTATATGTTAGAATACTACCGATGTAGTCTACCCCTTGATTAGTACCCTTTTGAACCACCAAATTCGGATTTCATATCTTAAAACTCTGTTTTTTTAGGTTATCGTCTCGCATTGGTCGATCGATTGGTCGATCGACCACTCGACCAATCCACTCGACCAATGAGTACAAAGCAACTCCAGAATTGGTCTATGTTGGATGTTTTGGTATCTTTTCTGTTAGGGATCTTTCCTAATATGTTGTATATACTTGTTTAGGACCTTCTTCTCAAGTTTGCCAAGATCTTACTTGATTTCTTAGGATTCCTTTGCGAGTTATAAAAGGTAAGGATGGTTATTTCCTTAATTACATAGATAGCATGAATCTAGTTTCTATATTTGAATATCATAGATATGATTCCTAAATTAGATTCTTACAATGATATACTACTGTTGCATAACTTTGATTACAGTAGCATTACTTATTCATATTAAATTGATTCATGTATGATTTACTTACCAATGTTATACAAGTGATTGTAATTATTGATTTCTTTCCATATATGAAGTTACCATATATGTGATGATATGATTTGATGCATGTGTATGCTTAAGTATGGTTTGGAAAGGAGAGGTGTCCTTTTGACACTTCTGTCCTTGGACTACTACGGGAATATTATGGGATGTTTCCGGAGATGCCCTCTCGGACACCTTCCTAAACCGTTGGATGACATATCTAGGATTTGTCTAGTAGTGTTTGGCTAGGATGTCCTGTTATGTCGACCCTAATCGGAGGGGTATTGAGACCGAACGACCCGTGGTAGCAATGGGGATTCATGGGCGCTCAAGACCGGTAACCAACCCGTGAGAGGACAGGAATCACATTGTGGGGGCCATTTATTGGTAGGGTTGCATATGGTTAGACTTGGGCTCACGGGCGCTTAAGACCGGTAACCAACCCGTGAGAGGACGTGAGAGCTTCCCGTTTACCATATGTGGATAACCAATAGGGTTGATGAGTCCGTAGTCCGAGTTGGTCGGTGCCATAGGATACGTTGACTCTAGTGTGAAGGATACCGGAAAGGATCGTCAGTGGACGAGGAATGGACGTATCTGGATCCGACTTGATGTAACTAAGTAGAAGACTTGCATTTGGCTAGGTTTTACCCCGACATGCGCCAAGACTTATACCAAATGGTTGTGAGAGAGTGTGTTGACTTAACCCCCGCCAAGGTTTGTCCCGAGGGATGAAGGACCCATTACCAATCGGCTGCTCAAGACCGGTGAAATGATCCGTGAGAGAATCCAAGATATCTTAAATGGTTGAGGATGTGAGTGGACTTTCCTAAAGAAGTACGGTGCTATGACTTAAAGCATGTCCGCCAATAGAGACCAAAGCATACATAGAGTTAGATTCATTCATTCATTGTTTGTCTCATATCATATTGCATTTATGTTTGTTCTGGAATCCCGCCATTTATGTTATTATGGATTTTTAATCGCTTTACCGAGTTTCTTTGAAACTCATTCCTTTATTGTACAATGTTGTTAGACTATCCCGTGCGTAGTACGAGTACTATGACGGTCCCTATGAAGAAGCGCAAGGCGAAGAGGCATATCTCCAGGGAAGGTGATTGCGGTTACCACAATTACTCGAAGATCCCACGAGTGGTTATGCTCCGTACGATGCTTAGTCCGACCATTGAGTGGAAGCGTCCTTGTGCCATTTATGAGCTTTACACTTACAAGGATGTTGTCTATAAAGTGGAGAACAATTTAGTTACCCAATGTACTTGCTACTGGGATTAGATTTTGTCTAGTTTATTCTTTAGAGCTACTTTTCCGCTGGATGTAAAGTGGAATTTTTGCCTCACTTTACTTATTTGTTTGATACTCGATTATATCTATTATTCTCGATTCATTTATGATTCATTCTTTCTTTATTGGATCTATGATTTATCTTCCGCACTCTTGTTTTGATTGTTCATGATTATGTTATTGTTTATGTGGGAGGTTGATCACTCGATACCCGATCTTCGGGCTGTGGATCACACTCTCTGGTATGCCGATAGGGTACCGGCCGGGAGGGCGGATGATTGGTATCGGAGCCCAAGGTTCGAGGAGATCCTAACTACAAAAGACAACAATCGAACATTCCCGAGTCATTGATCCGAAATGACTCTTCTACTCTTAGAAGTGAATAATAGAACACCGAATTAGAAACTTGACCTTTGAGGGATAACAACAGTTCTGAATAACATACCATAATTATACTTGAACAAATGTCACTAATGCAAGGAAAAGAAAGTTGCATAACATACAATAATTAAAGAGGAACAAAATGAACTTCATTAATTTCAAAGGTTTTTACAACGATTACATCCGAAATGCATAAATGGAAATCCTAAGGTACAAATCTATCTAGGTGATCCGCTCCCGATCTCTCGTATGCTCCGAACTCCTCTCGCTAGCCGAGTCACCCGATGCTCTATCCTATCCCGTCGTGACTCCATCCTCTCGTACATCTGCTCCCCGTCCGACCTCCATCCTCTCTAGCATGGAAGTCATCGATCTCATCTCGTGCTCCAAGATCCGAAGTCTCCGGAACTACATGTGAAGGGCCACCTACCTCGAAGTGTGATGAAGGAAACTCGTGATGCACAGTGCTCAGCCTCGCGCATATCTCGCATCATCTCCGGCCCGATCATCACTATCAGACCGATATCCTCTCCTCCATCCTCCGATCCCCGATCCTCATCCTCCGATTCATCATCATCCTCACCCTCCGGGACCAGGAGATCTCTCTCGATCGCCGTAGTCTCATCCGACGAATGGTCCGAGTCCCAATAGGGTATCCCCGTGATCTAGTGTCCACCGGTGTATCCTCGAAACTCACCCCGAAATGCCCGAAGATCAAAGTCGTAGCCTCCCATAGCAAAGGTTCCGCATGCTAGGCCGCAGAACTAAGTCCAAGCATGACCCGCTGAATGATGTAGGAGAGATCGATCTCGAAGCCCATGTAGATGCGGTAGATGACTAAGGCCTCCATCACCGTGACCCGATGGTGATGTCCGGCTTCGGCATGATGTTTCGGCCGACTATGCGACCGATAATCCGTGCAGAACCCGTCTTCCGTCCACTAGTCCACGGTGTGAAGCATCGACGGCTATCCCATAGCGTAGACCATATCTCGCGAAGCTCGTACGGCATCGGATGGTCGTCCAGATCTGCTCCGCAGTATCCACACACACCGCCGTGGATGGTAAGGAACCCGCAAGATCTCAGCCAAGTGTCCGGTAGAGAAGCGAATCCGAGTCCTGGAAGACCCCGCTCCCGAGGACAAGTCTAAGTGGATGTCCTTGGCCTCGAGCCTCCTCTCGTGTAAGTTAGGTTGCCGAAGAACAACCTCACTAGTTCCGGGTATACCGGTAGATCCTCGATGAAGAGATGAGTCCACCGCAAAGTGTCGAACCTCTCGCCGAATCCTAAAGGCTCGAGCTGGCGTAAGTGAAGTAGACGTCCCATCTCGATATTGCAAAGAGCCGAAGTAGGCCTCGTACAGAACTCGGCCCGAGGTGTGTCAAACATGTCCGGTCTCCTAACCTCCCGTCTAGGCTCGAAAGGAACCCGACCTCTGCCCCTAAGAGCACCTACGATGCGACCACGACCTCTACCTTGTCCTCGCCCTCCCCTTTGCATAGTGTATCTGTGAAAGAGACAAGAGACAATTCCAATTAGGGCTATTTTAAGATTTGAGCCAAAAGGGTATTTTCGTAATTTTTCGGAAAATTTCAAATTTGGGGGCAATTTGATTTGAACATACTAGCATGTGCGCAATACTTGGAATTTCATGTCTATGAAGTTTGTTTGATGAAAATCGATCGAAAACTTGGATTAAAGCGAAAAATTCAGCAAGAAGGAAATTTGGGATTTTGCAATTTAGGTCCAAATTGGACTTTTGAAAAGTTGAAATTGGTTAAATCAAATTGTATGGACCTATCTACAATGTCATCTTGAGCATGTAGCATTTGATCTCGTGTGAAAATTCCAAGCGGTTTGAGAGAAAACGAAATTTTTCTAAAGATATCGATTTCGGTATAAAACTTTGCGAGATGAGCACCAATGTGTTAAAACTTGTTGTCTATGCATGGCATTGTGTTTAAAACCTAAGGAATATGTTTCTAAGCATTCCTATGCATGATTTCTAGCATTGGATACAAGTAAAGCATGGTTTTATTGAAATGCAAGCATGAGAAGATGAAAATGGAAGGAAGATTAAGAGGTTTACCTTGTTTGTGAAGATGGTGTGTTGTGGTGTTGTTGTTGAAGCACTAAATCACCTCAAGAACACTTGTGGGAACTCTTGGAGATTTTCCCTAGAGCTCTCTCACCTTTGGAAGAAGTTAGAATAAGGTTGGAATGTGAAAATGAGGCTTATAATGCGAATTTTCGCATTCTCATCTCGCATTGGTCGACTCATTGGTCGACCGGGTCACTCGACCAATCACTCGACCAAATGGTCACAATGACCTCATTTGCTGTTGAATTTTTGGAAAATGTGATTTTTGCCTTATGGAATATTGTTTGATGACTATATGGATATATTTGAGCATGATTTAAGTTTTCAAATCATTTGGACTTGTGGTTTATGTTGAATCTTCGAAATTCGGTATTTTGATGTTCTCGGTTTTGCAGAATGGTTACTCTGAGAAGTGGGCGTGGTGAATCCAATGGTCATGGAGGTGGTGAAGTACCTCAGGGAGGTGGTGAAGTACCTCATGGAGGTGGTGAGATACCAAATGTTGATCGTGGTACTCATGAGATCCCCGGTGCCCCGAATGTTGGAAGTTTCGTAGATATTGCCAATATTATGGGCAATATGATGCAGCAGAAGAAGCAGCTCAGGCTTCAACCAGATGTTGGTGGGTTTCATGACTCGCATAATGAGACCCGTGCTGGTGCTAATGCGAATCCTCATGCCGCAGTCCCGAATGCGGGAGGTTTAGCTGAACTCCTCATACTCGCCGATGGAGAGTTTTCTCAAGATGCAAGTACCCACTTTCACCGGAGTTACCAAGGACCCCTTGTTTCCTAACAAGTGGCTTCGTGAGTTGGAGAAGGCTTTCCGACATCCGCAATGCTCGGAAGCTCAAAAGATTTTGTTTGTCGAACGGGTTGCAACAAGAAGTCGATGCATGGTGGATCTCCACTCGTCCTGTTTTTGGAAGGTTTGCATGCAGGAGTTGTAACTTGGGAGTTATTCAAAGAGGCTTTTTGTATGAATTATTTTCCCGAGGCGGTGAAGGATGCGAAGGAAGCTGAGTTTATGATTCTCGACTCAAGGAACTCGTCTCGTGTTGGAGTACCAACAGAAGTTCGAGGAGCTTCATTTCTTTGCTCCAGCATTCTTTGAAGGAAGACCTCGCCAAAGCAAAGAAGTTCTTCAAAGGACTGCGCCCCGCCATTAAAGCTTACCTCACAGTCCAGCCTATAGTGAGCTATGCTCAAGTGGTGCGGAACTCGAAGAAGTTGGAAGAAACAGAGAAGGAAAGTGCTCGTGTGCAAAAGCCTTGGCAATCAAGGAATTCTGGTTTGGTGGATCGTAATGACCGCTGCTTTGTGAGACCTACACCCTACCCCACTCCTACCTTTCAGGCTAAGAGTGTAGGTCGAACACGGGTTTTCAAGCAGCCCGGCCAGCTTTAGACAAGATGGCGGAAACCGACCACCAGCAAGTGCAAGTGCAAGTGCAAGTGCAAGGCCTTTTGTTCGAAGCCCTCTGTTGCAGCCACCCCCTGTTGGATCCAAAGCAATCCCGTTTGCTTCTACCCCAAGCAAGCTGGTCATTTTGCTCGTGCTCTGTCCGAAGCGGCCCGCCAAGCAGCCGCCGCCCTGGGGTGAAGAGTGCTCCGCCTCCTCCCTCCGGTAGAGTTTTCAGTATTTCCAAGGCTGAGCAGGATCCAAGCCATGATGTGATTACGGGTACATTGTTAGTCGCTTCTATTTCGCATTTGTCTTATTTGATACGGGTGCATCTCATTCGTTCATGTCATCTCGCATTCATCAAGAAGACTAACCTAATCCCTGAGAAGTTGTCTAGTTGTTTATTGATTAGTACACCTACTGGTCCTGTTGTGAAACTAGATAAGGGGTTATCTAAATGTCCTATGTTGATTGGTGAGAAGAACTTGGAAGCCAATTTTGTGATTCTTGACATGAAGGACTTCGATGTTATTTTGGGAATTGATTGGTTGACAGCCCACAAAGCTGTGTTCCTTTGTTCCTCAAAGAAGATTCAGTTCCATATTTGTGGAAGTCCGGTCTTAGAATTTCAGTGGTGAAAAGAGAAGGGTTTGTAAGAAGGTGCTGTCGGCACCGATGCAAGTCTATGCACTAGTGGATGATGCTTCATCCCAAGGCAAGGGTATAGTGGAGAAAAGAGTCGATGAAGTCGAGTTGTCTGCGACTTTGTTGATGTCTTCCCCGGTGATCTATCGGGAGTGCCTCCGGACAGAGATGTCGAATTCTCTATTGATCTCGTCCCCGGTGCTGCTCCGGTATCTAAAGCTCCCCCCCGGGCCCCCCCCCCCCCCAAAAAAAAACACAAAAAAACAAAAAGGACCCCCCCCTCAAAAGGTGTGCCCCCCCCCCACCCCCCCCCCCCAACCCCCCCCCCCCCCCCCCCCCCCCCCCCCCCTTTTTTTTTTGCCCGCCCCCCCCCCCGAAAAAAAGAAGATTCCTTCGGCCCCCCCCCCCCCGGGGGGTCTGGGGCCCCCTTTGAACCCCTGAAAGTTGATGATGAGGTTCTATTTATGGAAACTGAATCCTGATGAAGATCTAATTAGTTGATGGACTTGGAGTGCTCTCTATCTTGGTTTGAAGGCATTTCTACCTATTAGGTAAGTCACTTGACTTGTGTGCAAAACCCCTTTAGGTTTGGATTTGATCTGGACCTTCAATTCCCTGTTTTGGCCTTGCTGTCAGCATTGGTCGACTGATTGGTCGACTGGGCCAGTCGACCAATCCACTCGACCAATGAGTGTTGTCTTTGGCAATTAGGTTGATTCTTGCTATATTTAAGTCCTACCTCGAGTCCACTTCGTATTTGCTGCCTCCAAACCCTCTGGAACGAACCAAAGACCTCTGCAAGTCATCTCTCTTGCATCCTTGGTGTTTTCTTGACGGATCTTCGTCGGAACTCTTCTTTTTGCATCAAAAGGTATGTCTACTCTCTCTTCTTCTCCTCCATCTTTGTTTTTCTTTCCTTTTTGAGTTGAGACAGTAGAAGAGATGCTGCATCCTCTGTTGCAAACATCTCTGAACATGTTCTCATGATCATCCTAAGGATTTAAGGCTAGAACAATGATCTTGACCATGATCATTGCAAGCTTTTGAAGGATTCATGATCAAACCATGATTTAATCTCTGTTAATCTTCTAATCTGAATTCTGATCTCTTTGGATCTTTTTTCATTGATCATGTTAGTGGTTAATGGTTGTGTTTTCTTTCCATGATCCATAATCCATAGAATTCTAGTTGTTCTCTTCTACCTTACTATGTGTTCTTCATGATGCATGATTGTGAAACCCAGCCCTAACCTTGACCCGGAAACCTTGTTATTTGTAGGTCCGATGACCCGAAGTAAAGTAAGAAGTCAGCTTTGGGCCATCCCAGTAGAGGACTTGGTGTCTGGCTTTGAATCCATGAAGGTTGATGATGAGGTTCTATTTATGGAAACAGAATCCTGATGAAGATCTAATTAGTTGATGGACTTGGAGTGCTCTCTATCTTGGTTTGAAGGCATTTCTACCTACTAGGTAAGTCACTTGACTTGTGTGCAAAACCCCTTTAGGATTGGATTTGATCTGGACCTTCAATTCCCTGTTTTGGCCTTGCTGTCAGCATTGGTCGACTGATTGGTCGACTGGGCCAGTCGACCAATCCACTCGACCAATGGGTGCTGTCTTTGGCAATTAGGTTGATTCTTGCTCTATTTAAGTCTAACCTCGAGTCCACTTCGTATTTGCTGCCTCCAAACCCTCTGGAACGAACCAAAGACCTCTCGCAAGTCATCTCTCTTGCATCCTTGGAGTTTTCTTGGCGGATCTTCGTCGGAACTCTTCTTTTTGCATCAAAAGGTATGTCTACTCTCTCTTCTTCTCCTCCATCTTTGTTTTTCTTTCCTTTTTGAGTTGAGACAGAGAAGAGATGCTGCATTCTCTCGTTGCAAACATCTCTGAACATGTTCTCATGATCATCCTAAGGATTTAAGGCTAGAACAATGATCTTAACCATGATCATTGCAAGCTTTTGAAGGATTCATGATCAAACCATGATTTAATCTATGTTAATCTTCTAATCTGAATTCTGATCTCTTTGGATCTTCTTTCATTGATCATGTTAGTGGTTAATGGTTGTGTTTTCTTTCCATGATCCATAATCCATAGAATTCTAGTTGTTCTCTTCTACCTTACTATGTGTTCTTCATGATGCATGATAGTACATATATGGTAGGTTTTATTTCCTTATTTAGATTTATGCTTCTAAGCCTTATTCCATGAAGACCTATGCATGTTTTCATGTTTTCATTACCGAAAGCAATGATCCATCCTCCTATAGTTCTTGTCCTTGTTTTCTATTTCAAAATCCATCAAGATCCATGTTTGATTTATTTATGGTAACTTTTTGTTTCCTAATTTGGATCTTGATACCTTGATTTGATTAGTGTTTTGAGGTCCCCTTTATGTTAGAATACTACTGATATAGTCTACCCCTTGATTAGTACCCTTTTGAACCACCAAATTCGGATTTCATATCTTAAAACTCTGATTTTATAGGTTATCGTCTCGCATTGGTCGACTGATTGGTCGATGGACCACTCGACCAATCCACTCGACCAATGAGTACAGCAACTCCAGAATTGGTTTGTTTTGGATATTTTGATATATATTCTGCTAGGGATCTTTCCTAATATGTTGTATATACTTGTTTAGGACCTTCTTCTCAAGTTTGCCAAGATCTTACTTGATTTCTTAGGATTCTTTGACGAGTTATAAAAGGTAAGGATGGTTATTTCCTTAATTACATAGATAGCATGAATCTAGTTTCTATATTTGAATATCATTAATATGTTTCCTAAATTAGATTCTTACAATGATATACTACTGTTGCATAACTTTGATTACAGTAGCATTACTTATTCATATTGAGTTGATTCATGAATGATTTACTTACCAATGTTATACAAGTGATTGTAAATATTGATTTCTTTCCATATATGGAGTTACCATATATGTGATGTTATGAATTGATGCATGTGTATGCTTACGTATGGTTTGGAAAGGAGAGGTGTCCTTTTGACACTTCTGTCCTTGGACTACTACGGGAATATTATGGGATGTTTCCCGGAGATGCCCTCCGGACACCTTCCTAAACCGTTGGATGACATATATAGGATTGTCTAGTAGTGTTTGGCTAGGATGTCCCTGTTATGTCGACCCTAATCGGAGCGGTATTGAGACTGAACGACCTGTGGTAGCAATGGGGATTCATGGGCGCTCAAGACCGGTAACCAACCCGTGAGAGGACCGGAATCACATTGTGGGGGCCATTTATTGGTAGGGTTGCATATGGTTAGACTTGGGCTCACGGGCGCTTAAGACCGGTAACCAACCCGTGAGAGGACGTGAGAGCTTCCCGTTTACCATATGTGGATGATCAATAGGGTTGGTGAGTCCGTAGTCAGGGAATATGAGGACTCTAGTGTGAAGGATACCGGAAAGGATCGTCGTGGACGAGGAATGGAAGTATCCGGATCTGACTTGATGTAACCAAGTAGAAGACTTGCATTTGGCTAGGTTTTACCCCGACATGCGCCAATACTTATACCAAATGGTTGTGAGAGAGTGTGTTGACTTAACCCCCTGCCAAGGTTTGTGATGAGGGATGAAGGACCCATTACCAATCGGCTGCTCAAGACCGGTGAAATGATTCGTGAGAGAATCCAAGATATCTTAAATGGTTGAGGATGTGAGTGGACTTTCCTAAAGAAGTACGGTGCTACGACTTAAAGCATGTCTGCCAATAGAGACCAGCATACATAGAGTTAGATTCATTCATTCATTGTCTGTCTCATATCATATTGCATTTATGATTGTTCTGAATCCCGCCATTTATGTTATTATGGATTTTAACTGCCTTACTGAGTTTCTTTGAAACTCATTCCTTTATTGTACAATGTTGTTAGACTATCCTGCAGGTACTGAGTACTATGACGGTTCCTATGAGGAAGCGCAAGGCGAAGAGACATATCTCCAGGAAGGTGATTGCGGTTACCACAATTACTCTGAAGATCCCACGGGTGGTTATGCTCCGTACGATGCTTAGTCCGACCATTGAGTGGAAGCGTCCTTGTGCTATTTATGAGATCTATACCTACAAGGATGTCGTCTACAAAGTGGAGAATAATTTAGCTACCCAATGTACTTGCTACTGGGATTAGCTTTTATCTAGTTTATTCTTTAGAGCTACTTTTCCGCTGGATGTAAAGTGGGATTTTTGCTTCACTTTACTTATCTGTTTGACACTCTGATTATATCTATTATTCTAATTCATTTATGATTCATTCTTTCTTTATTGAATCTATGATTTATCTTCCGCACTCATGTTATGATTGTTCATGATTATGTTATTGTTTATGTGGGAGGTTGATCACTCGATACCTGATCTTCGGGCTGTGGATCACACTCTCGGGTATGCCAGATAGGGTACCCGGCCGGGAGGGCGTGATGAGATTGGTATCGGAGCCCAAGGTTCGAGGAGATCCTAACCACAAAAGACAACAATCTGAACATTTCCGAGTCATTGATCTGAAATGACTCTTCTACTCTTAGAAGTGAATAATAGAACACCGAATTAGAAACTTGAACTTTGAGCCATAACGTAACATTTCTGAATAACATACCATAATTATACTTGAACAAATGTCACTAATGCAAGGAAAAGAAAAGTGCATAACATACAATAATTAAAGAGAAACAAAATGAACTTCATTAATTTCAAAAGTTTTTACAATGATTACATCTGAAATGCATAAATGGAAAATCCTAAGGTACAGTCTATCTAGGTGATCTACTCGATCTCTCGTATGCTCGAACTCCTCTCGCTAGCCGAGTCACCCGATGCTCTATCCTCGTCTGTCGAGACTCCATCCTCTCGTACATCTGCTCCGTCCGACCTCCATCCTCTCTAGCATGGAAGTCATCGATCTCATCTCGTGCACCAAGATCTGAAGTCTCCGGAACCGCATGTGAAGGGCCGCCTGCCTCGAAGTGTGATGAAGGAAACTCGTGATGCACGTGCTCAGCCTCGCGCATATCTCAGTATCATCTCCGGCCTGATCATCACTATTAGGACCGATATCCTCTCCTCCATCCTCTCGATCCCCGATCCTCATCCTCCGATTCATCATCATCCTCACCCTCTGGACCAGGAGATCTCTCTAGCCGATGTAGTCTCATCCGTCGAATGGTCCGAGTCCCAATGGGGTATCCCCGTGATCTAGTGTCCATCGGAGTTTCCTCGAAACTCACCCCGAAATGCCCGAAGATCAAAGTCGAAGCCTCCCATAGCAAAGGTTCCGCATGCTAGGCCGCAGAACTAAGTCCAAGCATGACCCGCTGAATGATGTAGGAGAGATCGATCTCGAAGCCCATGTAGATGCGGTAGATGACTAAGGCCTCCATCACCGTGACCCGATGGTGATGTCCGGCTTTCGGCATGATGTTTCGGCCGACTATGCGACCGATAATCCGTGCAGAACCCGTCATCCGTCCGCTAGTCCACGGAGTGAAGCATCGACGGCTATCCCATAGCGTAGAGCATATCTCGCGAAGCTCGTACGGCATCGGATGGGCTGTCCAGATCTGCTCCTGCAGGTATCCACACACACCGCCGTGGATAGTAAGGGACCCCGCAAGATCTCGGCCGTTGTCCGGTAGAGAAGCGAATCCGAGTCCGAAGGACCCCCGCTCCCGAGGACAAGTCTAAGTGGATGTCCTTGGCCTCGAGCCTCCTCTCGTGTAAGTAAGGTTGCCGAAGAACAACCTCACTAGTTCCGGTATACCGGTAGATCCTCGGTGAAGAGATGAGTCCACCGCAATGTGTCGAACCTCTGCCGAATCCCGAAGGCTCCGAGCTGGCGTAAGTGAAGGTGACGCCCCATCTCAATATTGCAAGAATCGAAGTAGGCCTCGTACAGGAACTCGGCCCGAGGTGTGTCAAACATGTCCGGTCTCCTAACCTCCTCGTCTAGGCTCGGAAGGAACCCGACCTCTGCCCCTAAGAGCACCTACGATGCGACCACGACCTCTACCTCGTCCTTGCCCTCCCCTTTGCATAGTGTATCTGTGAAAGAGACAAAAGACAATTCCAATTAGTGCTATTTTAAGATTTGAGCCAAAAGGGTATTTTCGTAATTTTTCGGAAAATTTCAAATTTGGGGGAAATTTGATTTGAACATACTAGCATGTGCGCAATACTTGGAATTTCATGTCTATGAAGTTTGTTTGATGAAAATCGATCGAAAACTTGGATTAAAGCGAAAAATTCAGCAAGAAGGAAATTTGGGGATTTTGCAATTTAGGTCAAAATTGGATTTTTGAAAAGTTGAAATTGGTTAAATCAAATTGTATGGACCTATCTACAATGTCATCTTGAGCATGTAGCATTTGATCTCGTGCGAAAATTTCAAGCGGTTTGAGAGAAAACGAAATTTTTCTAAAGATATCGATTTCGGTATAAAACTTTGCGAGATGAGCACCAAATGTGTTAAAACTTGTTGTCTATGCATGTCATTGTGTTTAAAACCTAGGGAATATGTTTCTAAGCATTCCTAAGCATGATTTCTAGCATTGGATACAAGTAAAGCATGGTTTTATTGAAATGCAAGCATGAGAAGATGATAATGGAAGGAAGAATGAGAGATTTACCTTGTTTGTGAAGATGGTGTGTTGTGGTGTTGTTGTTGAAGCACTAAATCACCTCAAGAACACTTGTGGGAACTCTTGGATATTTTCCCTAGAGCTCTCTCACCTTTGGAAGAAGTTAGAATGAGGTTGGAATGTGGAAATGAGGCTTATAATGCGAATTTTCAGCATTCTGTCTTCATTGGTCGACCGATTGGTCGATCGGGTCACTCGACCAACCACTCGACCAATGGTCACAAGTGACCTCATTTGCTGTTGAATTTTTGGAAAATGTGATTTTTGCCTTATGGAATATTGTTTGATGACTATATGGATATATTTAAGCATGATTTAAGATTTCCAATCATTTGGTCAAGTGGATTTTTGATGATTTTAAGTAAAGAGTGGAAGCAAGTTGTTGATGATGTTCTTGTATATCTTGCTTATGATTTGGAAACCAAGGTGACACACTAGGTGGGAAAAGTTAAAGAAGAGAAGGGAGTTTTACCTTGGGGAGCTCCGGTCTTGTTCGTCAAGAAGAAAGACGGTAGTATGCGCTTGTGCATCGACTACTGTGAGTTGAATAAGTTGACTATCAAGAATAGATATCCGCTGCCCGTAATCGATGATCTCTTCGATCGGTTGAAGGGTGCAGTTGTGTTCTCGAAGATTGACTTAAGGTCCGGATATCACCAATTGAAAGTGAAGTCTAGTGATATCTTCAAGACAGCTTTCCGAACGCGGTATGGTCACTACGAGTTTAGAGTCATGCTGTCACGCCCTCCCAGCCGGTACCCTATCCGGCATACCCGAGAGTGTGATCCACAACCCCCAACAACGAGCAGGGAGCGACACCCCACCAAAAAAAAAAAAAAAAAAAAAAAAAAAAAAAAAAAAAAAAGGGGGAAAAAAAAAAAAAAAAAAAAAAAAAAAAAAAAAAAACGGAAACGAAACGGAATAATAAATATATAATCAGAGTGTCAACAGATAAGTAAAGTGAAGCAAAAATCCCACTTTACATCCAGCGGAAAAGTAGCTCGAAAGAATAAACTAGATAAAAGCTAATCCCAAGAGCAAGTACATTGGGTAACTAAATTATTCTCCACTTTGTAGACGACATCCTTGTAGGTGTAGATCTCATAAATAGCACAAGGACGCTTCCACTCAATGGTCGGACTAAGCATTGTACGGAGCATAACCACCCGCGGAATCTTCGTAGTAATTGTGGTAACCGCAATCACCTTCCCCGGAGATATGCCTCTTCGCCTTGCGCTTCTTCATAGGGACCGTCATAGTACTCGCACTCTACAGGATAGTCTAACAACATTGTACAATAAAGGAATGAGTTTCAAAGAAACTCAAGAAGGCAGCTTAAAATCCATAATAACATAAATGGCAGGATTCCGTAACAATCATGAATGCAATATGATATGAGACAAGCAATGAATGAATGAATCTAACTCTATGTATGCTGGTCTCTATTGGCGTACATGCTTTAAGTCATAGCACCGTACTTCGTAGGAAAGTCTCAATCACTCATCATCAGTTGGTAATGGGTCCGGCATCCCTCGGGACAAACCATGGCTAGGGGTTAAGTCAACACACTCTCTCACAACCATTTGGTATAAGTACCGGCGCATGTCGTGGTAATACCTAGCCAAATGCAAGTCTTCTACTTGGTTACATCAAGTCGATCCAGATACTTCCATTCCTCGTCCCCGACGATCCTTTCCGGTATCCTTCACACTAGAGTCCTCATAGTCCCCGACTACGGACTCACCAACCCTATTGATCATCCACATATGGTAAACGGGAAGCTCTCACGTCCTTTCACGGGTTGGTTACCGGTCTTAAGCGCCCGTGAGCCCAAGTCTAACCATATGCAACCCTACCAATAAATGGCCCCCACAATGTGATTCCCGTCCTCTCACGGGTTGGTTACCGGTCTTGAGCGCCCATGAATCCCCATTGCTACCACGGGTCGTTCGGTCTCAATACCCCTCCGATTAGGGTCCGACATAACAGACATCCTAGCCAAACACTACTAGACAATCCTAGATATGTCATCCAACAGCTTTAGGAAGGTGTCCAGAGGGCATCTCCGGAAACATCCCATAATATTCCCGTAGTAGTCCAAGGACAGAAATGTCAAAAGGACACCTCTCCTTCCCAAACCATACGTAAGCATACACATGCATCAATTCATATCATCACATATATGGTAACTCCATATATGGAAAGAAATCAATATTTACAAACATTTGTATAACATTGGTAAGTAAATCATACATGAATCAATTCAATATGAATAAGTAATGCTACCGTAATCAAAGTTATGCAACAGTAGTATATCATTGTAAGAATCTAATTTAGGAAACATATTAATGATATTCAAATATAGAAACTAGATTCATGCTATCTATGTAATTAAGGAAATAACCATCCTTACCTTTTATAACTCGCAAAGAATCCTAAGAAATCAAGTAGGATCTTGGCAAACTTGAGAAGAAGGTCCTAAACAAGTATATACCACATATTAGGAAAGATCCCTAACAGAAAATATAGCAAAGCATCCGAAACGCACCAATTCTGGAGTTGCTGTACTCATTGGTCGAGTGGATTGGTCGAGTGGTCCAACGACCAATCAACCGACCAATGCAAGATGAGAGCTTAGAAAATCAGAGTTTTGAGATATGAAATCCGAATTTGATGGTTCAAGAGGATACTAATCAAGGGGTAGACTACATCAGTAGTATTCTAGCATATAGGGGACCTCAAAACACTAATCAAATCAAGGTATCAAGACCCAAATTAGGAAACAAAAAGTTACCATAAATAAATCAAACATGGATCTTGATGAAGTTTGAAATAGAAAACAAGGACAAGAACAATAGGAAGATGGATCATTGCTTTCGTAATGAAAACATGAAAACATGCATAGGTCTTCATGGTATAAGGCTTAGAAGCATAAATCTAAATAAGGAAATAAAACCTACCATATATGTACTATCATGCATCATGAAGAACACATAGTAAGGTAGAAGAGAACAACTAGAATTCTATGGATTATGGATCATAGAAAGAAAAACACAACCATTAACCACTAACATGATCAATGAAAGAAGATCCAAAGAGATCGGAATTCAGATTAGGAAATTAACAGAGATTAAATCATGGTTTGATCATGAATCCTTCAAAAGCTTGCAATGATCATGGTTAAGATCATTGTTCTAGCCTTTAATCCTTAGGATGATCATGAGAACATGTTCAGAGATGTTTGCAACAGAGGATGCAGCACCTCTTCTACTGTCTCAACTCAAAAAGGAAAGAAAAACAAAGATGTAGGAGAAGAAGAGAGAGTAGACATACCTTTTGATGCAAAAAGAAGAGTTCCGACGAAGATCCGCCAAGAAAACTCCAAGGATGCAAGAGAGATGACTTGCAGAGGTCTTTGGTCTGCTCCAGAGGGTTTGGAGGCAGCAAATACGAAGTGGACTCGAGGTTAGGCTTAAATAGAGCAAGAATCAACCTAATTGCCAAAGACAAGACCCATTGGTCGAGTGGATTGGTCGATCGGCCCAGCCGACCAATCACCGACCAATGCATAAAGAAGGCCAAAACAGGAATTGAAGGCCCGGATCAAATCCAAACCTAAAGGGGTTTTGCACACAAGTCAAGTGACTTACCTAGTAGGTAGAAATGCCTTCAAACCAAGATAGAGATCACTCCAAGTCCATCAACTAATTAGATCTTCATCAGATTCTGTTTCCATAAATAGAACCTCAACATCAACCTTCATGGATTCAAAGCCGACACCAAGTCCTCTACCGGGATGGCCCAAAGCTGACTTCTTACTTTACTTCGGGTCATCGGACCTACAAATAACAAGGTTTCCGGGTCAAGGTTAGGGCTGGGTTTCACATTCTCCCCCCTTAAAGAAATTTCGTCCCCGAAATTGAAAGCGCACTCCGTGCTTCCAAAGAGGTAAGGAAACTTCTCCTTCATGTCTTCTTCCTTCTCCCAAGAAGCTTCTTCAGTGGGTATGGTTCTTCCACCGAATCTTCACCAAAGGAATGGCGCGATTCCGCAGCGCTTGTCCTTCCTATCCAGGATTTCGGCCGGTTCTTCATCATAGGTCAAATCAGCACTAAGTCCTTCAGTGCTTGCTGCAAAATGTGTTCCGGATTCTCTATGTATTTTCGGAGCATCGAAATATGGAACACATTGTGCACACCAGCAAGAGGCGGAGGTAATGCTAATCGATACGCAACGGGTCCAACCTTTTCCAAAATCTCGAAAGGTCCAATGTAACGAGGGCTAAGCTTTCCCTTAACATTGAATCTCATCACACCCTTCATTGGTGAGACCTTCGTAAAGACTTTCTCCAACTTGAAATTCCAAATCGGTCCTTCTCTTATCAAGATAAGATTTCTCCTCGATCAAGCGCACTTAATCCTTTCTCTTATCATATCTACCATAGCACTTGTAGCTTCAATCATCTCAGACCTAAGACTTTTCTTTCACCTGCCTCACCAAAGACAAAGGTGTCCTACAAGTACTACCATACAAAGCCTTGAATGGAGCCATGCCTATTGTTGCTTGATAACCGTTGTTATAGGCAAACTCAACCAAAGCTAGGTGTTCATCCCAATTACCACCCATATCCACCACACAAGATCCGAGCATGTCTTCCAATGTCCGAATTGTCCGCTCGTATTGTCCATCGACCGTGGATGATGAGCTGTACTCAAGTTCAATTGGGTTCCCAAGGCCTTCTCGCAAACTATTCCAAAACCTTGAGGTGAACCTAGGATCACGATCCGAGACAATACTTAATGGCACACCATGCAGACGAACCACATTATCCACATAAAGCCCGGCTAGCTTATCCAGTAGTATGAGTGATCTTCATAGGAATGAAATGGGCTGATTTGGTCAACCTATCAACAATCACCCACACAAAGGTCATTGCCTTTACTTGTCCGAGGCAAGCTAGTCACAAAGTCCATGGAAATATCTTCCCACTTCCAACTAGGAATAGGAAGGGGTTGAAGTAATCCAGATGGAGGTTGTCGAACGGCTTTCACACGTTGGCAAGTCTCACACTTGGCAACAAAATCATCAACATCCGCCTTTAGACCAATCCACCAAAAATGTTCCTTCAAGTCCTTGTACATCTTGGTGCTTCCCGGTGTACAAAGAAAGACCGACTCGGTGTGCTTCCTTCAATATTTCTTTCTTAACTTCATCGCTTGCAGCACACACAGCCTTCCTCTAAACAACAAAGCACCATCCATGGATATACCAAAGTCGGGGTCCGACTCAGATTCGAAGAAATCTTCTCAACTTTGGTCAAAAACTCTTGATCGAACTCGCAGAGCAACAATCTTATCTCTAAGACCAGATCTTGCCGTCATGGCATAAAGAATAAAATCAGAATTCTCAGAACGATTTCCAAATCAAAACTCTCAATAGAAGACCACAATGGTAAACTCAAAGCATTCAAATCCAAAGTCTTCTTCTCGGTTCTTCCTACTAAGAGCATCAGCAACAACATTTGCTTTCCCAGGATGATACCGAATATCACAATCATAATCGGAGACGAGTTCCAACCATCTCCTTTGTCTCATGTTCAACTCCTTTTGGGTAAAGAAGTATTTCAAACTCTTATGATCCGTGAAAATGGCAATCTTCTCACCGTAAAGATAATGTCTCCAAATCTTCAAAGCAAAGACAACGGCGGCAAGTTCTAGATCGTGGAGTGGGGTAATTCCGCCATAATCCTTCAATTGCCGAGAAGCATAGGCTACGACCTTGCCATGTTGCATCAAGACACAACCCAAACCAATCTTTGACGCATCGGTATAAATCGTCATACCACCGGAACTATCGTATAGTCAAAACCGGGCACTTGTCAATCTATCTTTCAACTCTTGGAAATTCTTCTCACAAAGGCCGACCAAACAAACTTCTCTTCTTTCCCCGGTCAACTTAGTCATAGGAGCAGCCAACCGAGAAAAGTTCTCAATAAACCTTCGGTAGTAACCCGCCAATCCAAGAAAACTTCTTATTTCCGTTATCGACTTCGGTCTCTCCCAATCAGCCACAGCTTGACCTTTTCAGATCGACACGAATACCTTCGGCTGAAACTACATGACCAAGGAAAACCACTCTCTTAAGCCGTAAATCACACTTGCTAAACTTAGCAAACAACTTCTTTTCCGCAACCTTGCAAAGTGAAACTTAGATGACTCGCATGCTCTTCTTCGCTCTTCGAATAGATCAAGATGTCATCAATGAAAACAATCACAAACTTATCAAGCACATCATGAAATACTCGGTTCATGAGGTCCATGAACACCGCAGAGCATTGGTCAATCCGAAAGGCATGACTCTAAACTCGTAGTGACCATACCGCGTTCGGAAAGCCGTCTTGAAGATATCACTAGACTTCACTTTCAATTGGTGATATCCGGACCTTAAGTCAATCTTTGAGAACACAATCGCACCCTTCAACCGATCGAAGAGATCATCGATTCTCGGGCAGCGGATATCTATTCTTGATAGTCAACTTATTCAACTCACGGTAGTCGATGCACAAGCGCATACTACCGTCTTTCTTCTTGACGAACAAGACCGGAGCTCCCCAAGGTGACACACTAGGCTGTACGAAACCTCTATCAATGAGCTCATTCAACTGATTTTGCAACTCTTTCAACTCAAAGAGGGAGCCATCCTATACGGAGCTTTAGATACAGGAGCGGCACCAGGGACGAGATCAATAGAGAATTCGACATCTCTCGTCCGGAGGCACTCCCCGATAGATCATCGTGGAAGACATCAACAAAGTCGCAGCATAACTCGACTTCATCGACTCTTTTCTCCACTATACCCTTGCCTTCAGATGAAGCATCATCCACTAGGGCATAGACTTGCATCAAGCAGACAAGACCTTCTTACAAACCCTTCTCTTTTCACCTTGAAATTCAAAGACCGGACTTCCACAAATATGGAACTGAATCTTCTTTGAGGAACAAAGGAACACAAACTTTGTGGGCTGTCAACCAATCAATTCCCAAAATAACATCGAAGTCCTTCATGTCAAGAATCACAAAATTGGCTTCCAAGTTCTTTTCACCAATCAACACAGGACATCTAGATAACCCCTTATCTAGTTTCACAACAGACCAAGAGGTGTACTAATCAATAAACAACTAGACAACTTCTCGTGGATTAGGTTAGTCTTCTTGATGAATGCAGATGACATGAACGAATGAGATGCACCCGTATCAAATAAGACAAATGCAGAAATAGAAGCGACTAACAATGTACCCGTAATCACATCATGGTTTGGATCCCGCTCAAGATCGGAAATACCGAAAAACTCTACCGAGGGAGGAGCAGGAGCACTCTTCACCACCGGGGCAAAGCTGTCAAGGTGCCGCTTCGGACAGCACGAGCAAAATGACCAGCTTGCTTGCAAGAGAAGCAAACAGATTGCCGGATCCAACAGGGGTGGCTGCAACAGAGGACTTCCGAACAAAAGGCCTTGCACTCGCACTTGCACTTGCACTTGCATTTGCTGGTGATCGGTTTCCGCCATACCGTTTAAACCGGCCGGGCTGCTGAAAACCCGTGTTCCGACCTACACTCTTAGCCCGAAAGGTAGGAGTGGGGTAGGGTGTAGGTCTCACATAACGACGGTCATTGCGATCCACCAAACCGAGATTCCTTGATCGCCAAGGCTTTTGCACACGAGCACTTTCCTTCTCTCGTTTCTTCCAACTTCTTCGAGTTCTCGCACCACTTGAGCATAGCTCACAATAGGCTGGACCGTGAGGTAAGCTTTAATGGCAGTGGCGCAGTCCTTTGAAGAACTTCTTTGCTTTGGCGAGGTCTTCCTTCAAAGAATCTGAGCAAAGAAATGAAGCTCCTCGAACTTCCGTTGGTACTCCAACACGTACAAAGTTCCTTGAGTCGAATCATAAACTCCGCTTCCTTTGCATCCTTCACCGCCTCGGGAAAGTAGTTCATACAAAAAGCCTCTTTGAATAACTCCCAAGTTACAACTCCCGCATGCAAACCTTCCAAAACAGACGAGTGGAGATCCACCATGCATCAGCCTTCTTGTTGCAACTTCGCTCAAAGAAACAAAATCTTCTCGAGCTTCCGAGCATTGCAGATGCCGGAAAGCCTTCTCCAACTCACGAAGCCACTTGTTAGGAAACAAGGGGTCCTTGGTAACACCAAGAAAAGTGGGTACTTGCATCTTCGTAAAACTCTCCATCAAAGTAGTATGAGGAGTTCCAACTAAACCTCCCGCATTCAGGATCGCGGCATGAGGATTCACATTAGCACCAGCCCGGGTCTCATTATGCAGAGTCATGAAACCCACCAACATCTGGTTGAACCGAGCCGCTTGTCGCCGCATCATATTGCCCATGATATTGGCAATATCTCTCAAACTTCCAACATTCGGGGCACCAGGGATCTCATGAGTACCCCGATCAGCATTTGGTATCTCACCACCTCCATGAGGTACTTCACCACCTCCCCGAGGTATTTCACCACCACCATGACCACTGGATTCACCACGCCCACTTCTCGTAGTAACCATTCTCGCAAAAACCGAGAACATCAAAATACCGAATTTCGAAGATTCAACATAAACCACAAGTCCAAATGATTTGAAAACTTAAATCATGATCAAATATATCCATATAGTCATCAAACAATATTCCATAAGGCAAAAATCACATTTTCCAAAAATTCAACAGCAAATGAGGTCACCGTGACCATTGGTCGAGTGGTTGGTCGAGTGACCCAATCGACCAATCAATCGACCAATGAAAAAAATTAAAAACAAAAATTCGCATTATAAGCCCCATTTCCACATTCCAACCTCATTCTAACTTCTTCCAAAGGTGAGAGAGCTCTAGGGAAAATATCCAAGTGTTCCCACAAGTGTTCTTGAGGTGATTTAGTGCTTCAACAACAACACCACAACACACCATCTTCATAAACAAGGTAAACCCCCCCCCCCCCTCTCTCTCCCTTCCCCCTCCCCCCCCTCCCACACAACAACACACACCTCCCTCACCCCACACCACACAAAACACACAAAAAAAAACAAAAAAAAAAACACCCCCCATAAAATCAAAAAAAAAAAAAAAAAAAAAAAAAAATAAAACAACTCAACCCCCCCCCCCCCCACCCCCCCACAAAAACCAAAAAGCAGCCCCCCCCCCCCCAAAAAAAAAAAAAAAAAAAAAAAAGAATATATAAAAAAAAAAAAACCCAAAAAAAAAAAAAAAAAAAAAAGAACGGAGGCCCCCCCCCCATCGGGAAAAAAACCCACCCACCAAAAAAAAAAACCCACAACATTTGGGCCAAACCCCTTTAGGTTTGGATTTGATCCGGACCTTCAATTCCCTGTTTTGGCCTTGTTTGTCGCATTGGTCGACCGATTGGTCGACCGGCCAGTCGACCAATCCACTCGACCAATGAGTGCTGTCTTTGGCAATTAGGTTGATTCTTGCTCTATTTAAGTCCAACCTCGAGTCCACTTCGTATTTGCTGCCTCCAAACCCTCTGGAACGAACCAAAGACCTCTGCAAGTCATCTCTCTTGCATCCTTGGTGTTTTCTTGACGGATCTTCGTCGGAACTCTTCTTTTTGCATCAAAAGGTATGTCTACTCTCTCTTCTTCTCCTCCATCTTTGTTTTTCTTTCCTTTTTGAGTTGAGACAGAGAAGAGATGCTGCATCCTCTGTTGCAAACATCTCTCGAACATGTTCTCATGATCATCCTAAGGATTTAAGGCTAGAACAATGATCTTAACCATGATCATTGCAAGCTTTTGAAGGATTCATGATCAAACCATGATTTAATCTCTCGTTAATCTTCTAATCTGAATTCTGATCTCTTTGGATCTTTTTTCATTGATCATGTTAGTGGTTAATGGTTGTGTTTTCTTTCCATGATCCATAATCCATAGAATTCTAGTTGTTCTCTTCTACCTTACTATGTGTTCTTCATGATGCATGATAGTTACATATATGGTAGGTTTTATTTCCTTATTTAGATTTATGCTTCTAAGCCTTATTCCATGAAGACCTATGCATGTTTTCATGTTTTCATTACCGAAAGCAATGATCCATCCTCCTATAGTTCTTGTCCTTGTTTTCTATTTCAAATTCATCAAGATCCATGTTTGAGTTAATTATGGTAACTTTTTGTTTCCTAATTTGGATCTTGATACCTTGATTTGATTAGTGTTTTGAGGTCCCCTATATGCTAGAATACTACTGATGTAGTCTACCCCTTGATTAGTACCCTTTTGAACCACCAAATTCGGATTTCATATCTTAAAACTCGATTTTATAGGCTATCGTCTGCATTGGTCGACTGATTGGTCGACTGGACCACTCGACCAATCCACTCGACCAATGAGTACAAAGAACTCCAGAATTGGTCCTGCTTCGGATGTTTTGATATATTTTCTGTTAGGGATCTTTCCTAATATGTTGTATATACTTGTTTAGGACCTTCTTCTCAAGTTTGCCAAGATCTTACTTGATTTCTTGGGATCCTTTTGCGAGTTATAAAAGGTAAGGATGGTTATTTCCTTAATTACATAGATAGCATGAGTCTAGTTTCTATATTTGAATATCATGAATATGTTTCCTAAATTAGATTCTTACAATGATATACTACTGTTGCATAACTTTGATTACGGTAGCATTACTTATTCATATTGAATTGATTCATGTATGATTTACTTACCAATGTTGTACAAGTGATTGTAATATCGATTTCTTTCCATATATGTAGTTACCATATATGTGATGATATGAATTGATGCATGTGTATGCTTACGTATGGTTTGGGAAGGAGAGGTGTCCTTTCGACACTTCTGTCCTTGGACTACTACGGGAATATTATGGGATGTTTCCGGAGATGCCCTCTGGACACCTTCCTAAACTGTTGGATGACATATCTAGGATTGTCTAGTAGTGTTTGGCTAGGATGTCCTGTTATGTCGACCCTAATCGGAGGGGTATTGAGACCGAACGACCCGTGGTAGCAATGGGGATTCATGGGCGCTCAAGACCGGTAACCAACCCGTGAGAGGACAGGAATCACATTGTGGGGGCCATTTATTGGTAGGGTTGCATATGGTTAGACTTGGGCTCACGGGCGCTTAAGACCGGTAACCAACCCGTGAGAGGACGTGAGAGCTTCCCGTTTACCATATGTGGATGATCAATAAGGTTGATGAGTCCGTAGTCCGAGTTGGTCGGTGCCATAGGATACGCCGACTCTAGTGTGAAGGATACTGGAAAGGATCGTCGGGGACGAGGAATGGAAGTATCTGGATCCGACTTGATGTAACCAAGTAGAAGACTTGCATTTGGCTAGGTTTTACCCCCGACATGCGCCAAAGACTTATACCAAATGGTTGTGAGAGAGTGTGTTGACTTAACCCCCCGCCAAGGTTTGTCCCGAGGGATGAAGGACCCATTACCAATCGGCTGCTCAAGACCGGTGAAATGATCCGTGAGAGAATCCAAGATATCTTAAATGGTTGAGGATGTGAGTGGACTTTCCTAAAGAAGTACGGTGCTATGACTTAAAGCATGTCCGCCAATAGAGACCAAGCATCCATAGAGTTAGATTCATTCATTCACTGTTTGTCTCATATCATATTGCATTTATGTTTGTTTTGGAATCCTGCCATTTATGTTATTATGGATTTTAACTGCCTTACTGGGTTTCTTTGAAACTCATTCCTTTATTGTACAATGTTGTTAGACTATCCCGCAGTACCGAGTACTATGACGGTCCCTATGAAGAAGCGCAAGGCGAAGAGACATATCTCCAGGAAGGTGATTGCGGTTACCACAATTACTCTGAAGATCCCGCGAGTGGTTATGCTCCGTACGATGCTTAGTCCGACCATTGAGTGGAAGCGTCCTTGTGCTATTTATGAGATCTATACATACAAGGATGTCGTCTATAAAGTGGAGAATAATTTAGTTACCCAATGTACTTGCTACTGGGATTAGATTTTGTCTAGTTTATTCTTTAGAGCTACTTTTCCGCTGGATGTAAAGTGGGATTTTGCTTCACATTACTTATCTGTTTGATACTCTAATTATATCTATTATTCTGATTCGTTTATGATTCATTCTTTCATTATTGGATCTATGATTTATCTTCCGCACACTTGTTATGATTGTTCATGATTATGTTATTGTTTATGTGGGAGGTTGATCACTCGATACCTGATCTTCGGGCTGTGGATCACACTCTCGGGTATGCCAGATAGGGTACCGGCTGGGAGGGCGTGACAGTCACCTTGGGGAGCTCCGGTCTTGTTCGTCAAGAAGAAAGACGGTAGTATGCGCTTGTGCATCGACTACCGTGAGTTGAATAAGTTGACTATCAAGAATAGATATCCGCTGCCCGTAATCGATGATCTCTTCGATCAGTTGAAGGGTGCAGTTGTGTTCTCAAAGATTGACTTAAGGTCCGGATATCACCAATTGAAAGTGAAGTCTAGTGATATCTTCAAGACAGCTTTCCGAACGCGGTATGGTCACTACGAGTTTAGAGTCATGCCCTTCGGATTGACCAATGCTCCTGCGGTGTTCATGGACCTCATGAACCGAGTATTTCATGATGTGCTTGATAAGTTTGTGATTGTTTTCATTGATGACATCTTGATCTATTCGAAGAGCGAAGAAGAGCATGCGAGTCATCTAAGTTTCACTTTGCAAAGGTTGCGAGAAAAGAAGTTGTTCGCTAAGTTTAGCAAGTGTGATTTCGGGCTTAAGAGAGTGGTTTTCCTTGGCCATGTAGTTTCAGCCGAAGGTATTCGTGTCGATCCTGAAAAAGTCCAAGCTGTGGCTGATTGGGAGAGACCGAAGTCAGTAACGGAAATAAGAAGTTTTCTTGGATTGGCGGGTTACTACCGAAGGTTTATTGAGAACTTTTCTCGGTTGGCTGCTCCTATGACTAAGTTGACCAGGAAAGAAGAGAAGTTTGTTTGGTCTGACGCTTGTGAGAAGAATTTCCAAGAGTTGAAAGATAGATTGACAAGTGCCCCGGTTTTGACTATACCTGATAGTTCCGGTGGTATGACAGTTTATACCGATGCGTCAAAGATTGGTTTGGGTTGTGTACTGATGCAACATGGCAAGGTCGTAGCCTATGCTTCTCGGCAATTGAAGGATTATGAGCGGAATTACCCCACTCACGATCTAGAACTTGCCGCCGTTGTCTTTGCTTTGAAGATTTGGCGACATTATCTTTACGGTGAGAAGATTGCCATTTTCACGGATCATAAGAGTTTGAAATACTTCTTTACCCAAAAGGAGTTGAACATGAGACAAAGGAGATGGTTGGAACTAGTCTCCGATTATGATTGTGATATTCAGTATCATCCTAGGAAAGCAAATGTTGTTGCTGATGCTCTTAGTAGGAAGAACCAGAAGAAGACTTTGGATTTGAATGCTTTGAGTTTACCATTGTGGTCTTCTATTGAGAGTTTTGATTTGGAAATCGTTCTCGAGAATTCTGATTTTATTCTTTCGCCATGACGGCAAGATCTGGTCTTAGAGATAAGATTGTTGCTCTACAGAGTTCTGATCAAGAGTTTTTGATCAAAGTTGAGAAGATTTCTTCGAATCCTGAGTCGGACCCCGACTTTGGTATATCCATGGATGGTGCTTTGTTGTTTAGAGGAAGACTGTGTGTGCCTGCAAACGAAGAAGTTAAGAAAGAAATATTGAAGGAAGCACACCAGTCGGTCTTTCTCAGTACACCCGGGAAGCACCAAGATGTACAAGGACTTGAAGGAACATTTTTGGTGGATTGGTCTAAAGGCGGATGTTGATGATTTTGTTGCCAAGTGTGAGACTTGCCAACGTGTGAAAGCCGTTCGACAACCTCCATGTGGATTACTTCAGCCTCTTCCTATTCCTAGTTGGAAGTGGGAGGATATCTCCATGGACTTTGTGACTAGCTTGCCTCGGACAAGTAGAGGCAATGACACCTGTGTGGGTGATTGTTGATAGGTTGACCAAATCAGCCCATTTCATTCCTATGAAGATCACTCATACTCCGGATAAGCTAGCAAGGCTTTATGTGGATAATGTGGTGCGTCTGCATGGTGTGCCATTGAGTATTGTTTCGGATCGTGATCCTAGGTTCACCTCAAGGTTTTGGAATAGTTTGCAGAAGGCCTTGGGAACCCAATTGAACTTGAGTACAGCTCATCATCCACAGTCTGATGGACAATTTGAGCGGACAATTCGGACATTGGAAGACATGCTCAGATCTTGTGTGGTGGATATGGGTGGTAATTGGGATGAACACCTAGCTTTGGTTGAGTTTGCCTATAACAACAGTTATCAAGCAACAATAGGCATGGCTTCTTTCAAGGCTTTGTATGGCAGTACTTGTAGGACACCTTTGTACCGGGATCGAGACAGGTGAAAGAAAAGTCTTAGGTCCCGAGATGATTGAAGCTACGAGTGCTATGGTAGATATGATAAGAGAAAGGATTAAGTCTCGCCTGTCGAGACAGAAATCTTATGCTGATAAGAGAAGGACCGATTTGGAATTTCAAGTTGGAGAGAAAGTCTTTCTCAAGGTCTCACCAATGAAGGGTGTGATGAGATTCAATGTTAAGGGAAAGCTTAGCCCTCGTTACATTGGACCTTTCGAGATTTTGGAAAAGGTTGGACCTGTTGCGTATCGATTAGCATTACCTCCGCCTCTTGCTGGTGTGCACAATGTGTTTCATATTTCGATGCTCCGAAAATACATAGAGAATCCGGAACACATTTTGCAGCAAGCACTGAAGGACTTAGTGCTGATTTGACCTATGATGAAGAACCGGCCGAAATCTTGGATAGGAAGGACAAGCAGCTGCGGAATCGCACCATTCCTTTGGTGAAGATTCGGTGGAAGAACCATACCCCTCGAAGAAGCTTCTTGGGAGAAGGAAGAAGATATGAAGGAGAAGTTTCCTTACCTCTTTGGAAGCACAGTACGCTTTCAATTTCGGGGACGAAATTTCTTTAAGGGGGGGAGAATGTAAAACCCAGCCCTAACCTTGACCCGGAAACCTTGTTATTTGTAGGTCCGATGACCCGAAGTAAAGTAAGAAGTCAGCTTTGGGCCATCCCAAGTAGAGGACTTGGTGTCCGGCTTTGAATCCATGAAAGTTGATGATGAGGTTCTATTTATGGAAACCGAATCTCGATGAAGATCTGATTAGTTGATGGACTTGGAGTGCTCTCTATCTTGGTTTGAAGGCATTTCTACCTATTAGGTAAGTCACTTGACTTGTGTGCAAAACCCCTTTAGGATTGGATTTGATCTGGACCTTCAATTCCTGTTTTTGGTCTTCTTGTCGGCATTGGTCGATCGATTGGTCGATGGGCCAGTCGACCAATCCACTCGACCAATGAGTGTTGTCTTTGGCAATTAGGTTGTTCTTGCTCTATTTAAGTCCAATCTCGAGTCCACTTCGTATTTGCTGCCTCCAAACCCTCGGAACGAACCAAAGACCTCTGCAAGTCATCTCTCTTGCATCCTTGGTGTTTTCTTGACGGATCTTCGTCGAAACTCTTCTTTTTGCATCAAAAGGTATGTCTACTCTCTCTTCTTCTCCTCCATCTTTGTTTTTCTTTCCTTTTTGAGTTGAGACAGTAGAAGAGATGCTGCATTCTCTGTTGCAAACATCTCTGAACATGTTCTCATGATCATCCTAAGGATTTGAGGCTAGAACAATGATCTTAACCATGA
The DNA here is from genome assembly GCF_041222555.1 of Hakea prostrata. Classification (NCBI taxonomy): domain Eukaryota; kingdom Viridiplantae; phylum Streptophyta; class Magnoliopsida; order Proteales; family Proteaceae; genus Hakea; species Hakea prostrata. The sequence goes on from NC_142603.1 coordinate 28,264,833, forward strand.
TCATTGCAAGCTTTTGAAGGAATCATGATCAAACCATGATCTAATCTTTGATTAAACTTCTAATCTGAATTCTGATCTCTTTGGATCTTCTTTGTTGATCATGTTAGTAGTTAATTACTGTGTTTTCTTTCCATGATCCATAATCTATAGATTTCTAGTCGTTCTCTTCTACCATACTATGTGTTCTTCATGATGCATGGTAGTTACATATATGGTAGGTTTTATTTCCTTATTTAGATTTATGCTTCTAAGCCTTATTCCATGAAGATCTATGTATGTTTTCATGATACCATTACCGAAAGCAATGATCCATCCTCCTATTGTTCTTGTCTTTGTTTTCTATTTCAAATTCATCAAGATCCATGATTGATTTAATTATGGTAACTTTTTGTTTCCTAATTTGGATCTTGATATCTTGATTGGATTAGTGTTTTGAGGTCCCCTATATGTTAGAATACTACTGATGTAGTCTACCCCTTGATTAGTACCCTTTTGAACCACCAAATTCGGATTTCATATCTTAAAACTCTGTTTTTTTAGGTTACTGTCTGCATTGGTCGACTGATTGGTCGACTGGACCACTCGACCAATCCACTCGACCAATGAGTACAAAGAACTCCGAATTGGTCTATGTTGGATGTTTTGGTATCTTTTCTCATTAGGGATCTTTCCTAATATGTTGTATATACTTGTTTAGGACCTTCTTCTCAAGTTTGCCAAGATCTTACTTGATTTCTTAGGATTCCTTTGCGAGTTATAAAAGGTAAGGATGGTTATTTCCTTAATTACATAGATAGCATGAATCTAGTTTCTATATTTGAATATCATAGATATGATTCCTAAATTAGATTCTTACAATGATATACTACTGTTGCATAACTTTGATTACGGTAGCATTACTTATTCATATTAAATTGATTCATGTATGATTTACTTACCAATGTTATACAAGTGATTGTAATTATTGATTTCTTTCCATATATGAAGTTACCATATATGTGATGATATGAATTGATGCATGTGTATGCTTAAGTATGGTTTGGAAAGGAGAGGTGTTCTTTTGACACTTCTGCCTTGGACTACTACGGGAATATTATGGGATGTTTCCGGAGATGCCCTCTCGGACACCTTCCTAAACTCGTTGGATGACATATCTAGGATTTGTCTAGTAGTTTTGGCTAGGATGTCCTGTTATGTCGGACCCGTAATCGGAGGGGTATTGAGACCGAACGACCCGTGGTAGCAATGGGGATTCATGGGCGCTCAAGACCGGTAACCAACCCGTGAGAGGACAGGAATCACATTGTGGGGGCCATTTATTGGTAGGGTTGCATATGGTTAGACTTGGGCTCACGGGCGCTTAAGACCGGTAACCAACCCGTGAGAGGACGTGAGAGCTTCCCGTTTACCATATGTGGATAACCAATAGGGTTGATGAGTCCGTAGTCCGAGTTGGTCGGTGCCATAGGATACGCCGACTCTAGTGTGAAGGATACCGGAAAGGATCGTCGGGACGAGGAATGGACGTATCCGGATCCGACTTGATGTAACTAAGTAGAAGACTTGCATTTGGCTAGGTTTTACCCCGACATGCGCCAAGATTTATACCAAATGGTTGTGAGATAGTGTGTTGACTTAACCCCCCGCCAAGGTTTGTCCCGAGGGATGAAGGACCCATTACCAATCGGCTGCTCAAGACCGGTGAAATGATCCGTGAGAGAATCCAAGATATCTTAAATGGTTGAGGATGTGAGTGGACTTTCCTAAAGAAGTACGGTGCTATGACTTAAAGCATGTCCGCCAATAGAGACCAAAGCATACATAGAGTTAGATTCATTCATTCATTGTTTGTCTCATATCATATTGCATTTATGTTTGTTCGGAATCCTCGCCATTTATGTTATTATGGATTTTTAATCGCCTTACCGAGTTTCTTTGAAACTCATTCCTTTATTGTACAATGTTGTTAGACTATCCCGCAGTGCTTGAGTACTATGACGGTCCCTATGAAGAAGCGCAAGGCGAAGAGGCATATCTCCAGGAAGGTGATTGCGGTTACCACAATTACTCTGAAGATCCCACGAGTGGTTATGCTCCGTACGATGCTTAGTCCGACCATTGAGTGGAAGCGTCCTTGTGCCATTTATGAGATTTACACTTACAAGGATGTTGTCTATAAAGTGGAGAACAATTTAGTTACCCAATGTACTTGCTACTGGGATTAGATTTTGTCTAGTTTATTCTTTAGAGCTACTTTTCCGCTGGATGTAAAGTGGAATTTTTGCCTCACTTTACTTATTTGTTTGATACTCTGATTATATCTATTATTCTGATTCATTTATGATTCATTCTTTCTTTATTGGATCTATGATTTATCTTCCGCACTCTTGTTTTGATTGTTCATGATTATGTTATTGTTTATGTGGGAGGTTGATCACTCGATACCTGATCTTCGGGCTGTGGATCACACTCTCGGGTATGCCAGATAGGGTACCGGCTGGGAGGGCGTGACACTCGGACCTGAATACAACAGTGGATCCGGGTCAGGGTCAAGGTTAGAATAGGGCTGGATATTACACCCCAAGTATCATGGGAAGACCAAACATATACAGTTAAGATATCATTTTGTTAAAGACATTATATCAAGGAAGAAAGTTGTACTTAAGCACATATCTACTAGTCAAATGGTAGTTAACACTCTTACCAAACTTCTAGCCAAGGATGTTTTTGTTTCTCATGTAAAATCCTTGGGCTTGTGTATATTATGACTTACTTTTGTTCTGAAACTTTCTTATTATTGAGTAATATGAGTTCCTTCTAGCATTTATTTTTACTTTCTGTGTGATTGTGTTCTTCCAGCATAAAACGAGATATGTCAATAGGCAAGAGAATGGCTCACTCACACGAGCATTCGCCTTTGGCTCCTTGGAGGTAAGCAGAGATCAAACGGATTTTGAATGACTTTGTGTAGGTCAATTCATAATCATGATATCACCTTGATTTGGAATCAAGATGAGTTTCTCTATTATAAAGAGAATCGACATAAATGTTCCCACTATTCATGTTGCCTATAGAAGCCAGGTGCGAGTACTTTATGTGGCACTAGGGTGGTGACAATAAAGAAACTCGGGTTAGGCGCAAGAGGTTGCGACTAGACTAAGATCTGTATGGTGTTGAGAGGGACATACGTTCTATTGTGTATAGAATGCTCCACCACAGCACGTATATCATACTATGTGTGCTTAGCGATCATTGGAAATGAGAGGATGAATCCTTGCTCCTTTCATTGTGTGGGTCCTGGACCTTATGGTCTATTAGTGTTCTTAGTGACTTTTGACAACATCATGATACGAAGGGTTGATGTGGCTACTTTGGGGTGTTACCTATGGTCATGATTGATTCGACCTAAAGGGGCATTATCAAGAAAGGAGTTAACCCTAAGTGTAGTGATGGTCTGGGGCGAAAGAAAATGTTTGATTAAACTGCACCCTAAAAGTGTTTGATGGCGTCAATAGTATGTGTTACAGTAGTGAATATTGTAAGGAAAAGAAGTTGATATCTTAGAGGGATCGAGATACCTTTAGTCTGGTGAGTTTGAATAAACTATGACACTATGCTATGCTAATGCTTATTTGATGTGTTTCTTTGAGTGATGTGCCATTCCAGTCTTCTGGGAAGGTTTCTAGTTTGGGGCTCACACCTGTAGGTATATCACCGGTCGTACAACCCATTTGCCAGTATGACTTGTGGATATTGGTGTCTGGGACATAAGAGATCTATGCATCTGGGATACATAACAGAGATATCAAAATATGTATATCTAGGAAATACATGTGTGTCTAGGACACACTGTGATTTTATTTCACACAAGTTCATGTAAAGATTATTGGTGAAAATTCTATGAGAAAATATAATTGGTTTATTTATTATTTATTATGAAGGGTCATTGATCTGTTAGCTTGGCAATGCCTAGGTGTCTTCTAGATCTGTATACAGATCAGATTCGGCTTGGATACATCAATATCTAAATCCGAATATGATTAGCAAAATTGCTATCCGAATCTAGCAGAAATTGGAGAAGGCATCCGAATTTTAATCCGGAACTTTATTGGATATCCGATAAATAAACTATTCGTTTATTGATTGGTGATTGTCATTTTTTTATATTTTTTATTTATGATTTCCAATATCCGGTTACTGATTACTGGTTTTCGAATCCAATTATCAGCTTTTTTTAGAGAAAAATGTTTAATACTTTATTCTAACTGAATAATTTCCTATTTTTAATTATCCAGTTAATGATTATCGGTTTCCGAATCCGATTATCATCCCTTTTTAGAGGGAAAAAATGTTGAATACATTTCTCTCTCCAGATAATTTTTTATCACGATATTTTCCGATTCGATAAGCAATTATCCGCATTCATATACGGTTGCTTAACGAACGGATACATATATTTTTTCAGTTAAGAAAAATTCTAGATATAGACACTCTTAAACGAATATGAATGCGAATTCGGAGGCAAATTTCGACTATCTATTTATAGGTCTAGTGTCTTCTTTGCTTATGACCGGCAAGATGGACATATGATGACTTAAATATCTATGATGGTGGGTGTTTGCTTGATATTGTTGATTGATTATGATTAGCATCTATAAATTCTTATGTGAAAAAAACATTTCTTCATTTTTTTTGTTGTAATTAGGGAGGGGATAATGATGGTATGTTTCAGAGGAACGTTCTTCTAACTCTTCAAAACTACAACTAAGGACAGATCATTGCATATTAAATAGCCAAATTATTGCACTGGATGCGGAAGACAATCAAACCAGAAGATCTGAACTCAATCAAATTTGTAATTCGACAATAATACGCTTTGAAGTTCCACTAATTCTTTTGAAATTCCACTAGTTCTTTTCAAATGATAATTACATTATAGGGAAATTGTTTTTCACTCTGTTACTTCTTCTCTATTTATCTTACTTTTCTTTTAAAAGTTTAGTTCTGATTCATTTGAAAAGATAAGTTATTATCCCCGTTCTCCTTTAACATGTCAAAATGATCAAATTATTTTGTTTTTACCCCAAATATAATGTGACCAAGGAGATCAAATAATAAAAGCTACGCCAATGAAGTTGCCTTGATTGATTTGTGAAGTTGGCAAAATGTAACAACTAACAAAAGTGGTTGTAAAATGAAAGATGACCAGTGACATTTACGGCTTGATTTATTTAGGCAACACCACTAAATTAAGCTAGTTAGAAAAAATTGTCATATTCATGAACCACGTCCATTGCATGTACAAGTTCTAACTAGTATTTAAATAAGTATATAAAGCTACTCCTTGAAAGGGTAGTCAAATGCGTGTACATTTAGTTTGAACAAACCTCAGTTCCACTTAAACCCAAAAAGAAAAAGAAAAAGAACTTACATATACCTCTCCTATTATGAAGTAATTTTGACTTCACTCATTGAACTTTTAAATTACGTGGATTATCTTTATTTTTAAAAGTATTTTATACTACTAGAATTGCAAGTTTGTTGACGAAAATGCCTTTAAGATAAATTCATTTTATTAAAAATAAGGGTAAATATCACTTACCTCCCCTCTTAGCTGAACAAAATGCACTTACACCCCCTTTTAGTTGAATAATATCACTTACCTAGCAAATATATCAAACATCTCCCCTCTATTAACTTTCTCGGTTAAATTTAATTTTTATCGTTAAATATTTTTCTAAAACTCCAAACTACCCTTCGCAAAAAATATTTTTTTATTTTAAATCCTAAATTATCGGAATCACCCTAACAATTAAACTACTAAATTACTTTCAATTAAAATAATTATTAAAAACCAAAACACCATAGTTGAAACTCAAATTAACTTTAATTATTAAAAGCCGTTGATGCGTCCAAAATCTGCTAAGCCCTTAGATCTCCTGCGTATGACCTGCAAAAACGAACGTCAGATGTGGCCCGATTGCTGGGATCGGGAGTCCACCTCCTAAGGCTAAGTCAGTTGATGAACTTAATCATAAACGGCTCTGCTTGATCACAGAGCTAAGGAATGAATAACGAGAATACGATTCAGAATGTATCTCTCTACCTTGTGGGCAGGTGATGCCTTATATAGTGAATACCTTTGAATCTCCTTCGTTGGATGTATCTAAGCCTTCTTCGGTTACCTGTCAGATCTTAACGGATAGATCCGTACTAGGTTGGACTAGTAGATGACTCCTTTGATAATACGATCGTTATATGGTAGTTATCCATATAATAGCGATAAGCACTAGCCGCAAATGCTGCTACCCGTCTCTTTGATGATTAGTCCATTCCGATCATAGCGGATTAGGGCGTGCTTGTGACTGAGTTAATTTACTTCCTCAGCAAGCTACCTTTTGGACCCGGCCCGCTCGGAAGCGAGTCGATTCCTTTTGTCCCTACCGGGGTCGAGGGTTGAACCAAGGTTGAACCGGGTTCGATTATATTTTCTCCATATCACAAGCCCCCCAGACCAAGCGTTCGGACAATTCCGAGGGCTTGGTTTTGAACTGGGTAATCTGTCGAACAAGGGTCTTGCATAATCCTCAGCTCATTAAATGTTGTATCACATTTAATGCGGCTGTATTGCTTTTTCCTTGAGCATCGTGAATATTTTCACTTTTTGTGGGGGTGACGCCACGTGTCCACTGCAGCCGAAATCATCCCTGTTCACGAAATCAAAACGACGGTTTCTGAACACCTGTTTTTGATTCGTGAGTTCAAACTTTCGAACTGTCTTCAAATCTCGATCATTGATGTTGAATCCATCTCGATCGTACACGTCCTCGATCACTCGTGCGATTGCCTAAAAGCAGTTCATTGTCTTCGTAGGTTTCATTCTCTTTGTTTGGAATTTTGAAACTTTGTCGTCTTCTTCGCGCTCTATTGATCTTCTCACTCTTAAGCGTTTTGCTTTGGTGATTCAGTAAGTCTACTGACTCCTTTGTAATCTTTACTTTCATCTCTGGTTTCTTTTTTTGTTAAAAACCACAACCAGACCTTTACAGTTATGGAAGGTGGTAGGGTTTCTTCAGAAATTCCTCCTGAACTTAGCGCCGATAAGGGCGACTCTGGTGATGAGGCCTTTGCCTCTGTCCCTCCTGAGCAGTCGAATAGTGACAAGAAAACCTTAACTGCTCTTTGGCGTGACTTCAAAGAAGTTAGCCAACAGAAAAGAGTAGAAGAAAGTGCAAAGGCTCCTTCTGTGCTTCCTGACTCTGAACCATCCAGAACTCCAAAGGAGACTGCCGAATCCTCTAGGCAGTCCAAACAACCTATCAAGTCCACCGATGGACCTGGTTCTTTTCCCTCCTCTTTTATCGAGGAGAACCTTTCTTCGGCCATCAAACGCTTCAACTTTCCTTCCTCATATCACCTTAGGGCCCCCACTCCTGATGAGAGGGTTAACTCGATCCTTCCTGGCGAATTTTCCTTGTATATAAATACTATGGAAAGCAGAGTTCGTTGTCCCTTCTTCAATACTTTGTTTTCTGCCATTCTAAATCATTGGGAGATTTGTCCTGGGATGCTCCTTCCCAATAGCTGGCGTCTCATCGTCGGCTTTCTGGGTTTATGTTTTGAACTTGGCATCACACCTTCTCTTCCTCTTTTCGTACATTTTCATGTTCTTTCTCTTTCCCACCCTCCTGGCTGGGTTGTTCTTTCCAAGCACAACAAACTTGAGCTTGACTAGTCGGCAACATTCTGGCCAGGGGAACCTGCCCTTCCAATCACAAGGGGTGGCGCAAGCGGTATTTCTTCGCCCGAGCGCCTCAGTCAGACCTTAACTTCCCGACCACCTGGAAACTATACACTTCATATTCTGAGGGCAGCCGGGTCCCTCCACTATCCAAGAAAGACAGAGCCGCTGTCAGGAAGATCAAGTCAATTCCATGGTATCAAGAGATACATGGTTATGAGATGGAATACACCTCCATTCTTCAATACTGGGGGCTGGCTCAACGTGAGCTTTCTAACCATCACGTTTCGTTTTCTTTGAGGGTACTGCAACCTTATTCAATATTCTAACCTTTGTCCTTCTTTGTAGTGCCTCCAAGATTTAATCCAGACAACCTTCAGGTAAAGGCTGCCAAGGCCGTTGTGACTGCAAAGCAACGGTCTCCTCGAGCATTGACTGCAGAACAGGTGGCCTCTATGCCTCCTCTAGACCCTTCTTATAAGGGTATAAGAAACTTGAAGCCGGTGGTTAAGGCTTCGGGGAGAGGGAAAAGACCGATGGTGGAAGAGGTCGAAGTCCCCTCTCCCGCTCGAACCAAAAGGAAGCATGACTCGGTCGATGCTTCTGCCCCGAAGAAATCCAAAAAGAACAAAGATTCTGTGGAGGTCTTCGTTCCTTAGTGGTCATTGGTGGTGACAGATCGAGTCACGCAGGACCATGAGAAGGCTGCCGAGTGGAGCTCTCTCGGCCTTATGCCTGCTGATCGTCAAGCCTTTGAAACCCTGGAAGATGACTCTCTCGTTCATCTCTCCACAAGGTATTATTTCTCTTGGTCTTTTGCTACTTGCTTTGTAATCTCTCCTGGGATTTTTGATAATTGGCCTGCTTTCCTAGGAATGCCGTGCTGAGCTTCTACCAACACATGGAGGCCTTGAGCCGAGTTGGTCATAGCAGTTCCTTGCTGCAGACTTGTGAAGAGAATTTGGCGAAGGCCAATTCTGAGGTTGACCGGCTGAAGAAAGCAGCCGAAGAGTCAAAGGAAGAGAATGACAAGGTCATCAATTCTTTAAAAAAGGATCTGGACTTGTCGATTAGTTGTGCTGCTACTGCTGAAAGCGAGGCTAAGAAGAAGAAAAAGCTTGCTATCGAGAGTACTGACAGACTCGAGCTTCAAGCCATGGAGAACGGGCATCTAAAGGAAATGGCGGGTCCCAAAGAACTCGAACATCTTTCACAAGATCTTCGGAGGGACTGCATTCGGAAGTACCTGAACAGCGTTCCCTCCAGCAATCTGATGACTCCATTCAATCTTCAATCCTACCGAGCGGGGCAAAATGACGTTTGGAAAGTTATTCTTGAAGCTGACCCTTCCTTTGACACAACTCCCTTCCGGAGCGTATGCCACAAGGAAATCTTTGAGAAGCTTGAGCTGCCTTTTTCTGACTGGGTTTGGGAGGAAGAGGACCCTATTCCAGCAGATCCAGATATCGAGAAGTTTCTTGATGATTAGCCGCCTCTTCCCGAAGAACCTCCAAAGTCTGCCTCAGACAAGGATCCTTTGGCCGAAAATGTTAAAGAACAATAGGAAGCTATCTTCTTTTTCTTTTCTTTTTTTGTAAGGGTTGGCCCCCCCATGGCCTATTGATAATGAAATAGACATTTGCCTCCTTCCTTCTCGAACTCTTTCAATGATTGCCATAAAGCTCTAATAATACTTGCTCAAAGAATTTTCTTTGTTCCCTTCCGTAAAATTACGTTTTAGGAAAGAGACAAGCTATTATGTAGAGAAACTTGTACCTTAATTGAAGATGGCGCTCGGGAAATCAGAAGAATATGCTCGGGAGCGTTAATTTGGTTCTTACCGAACCCTTCATGATGCTTGACAACTTTATCTCCTGACTGTTCTCTCTTTATGACGAAGCCCAAACGTTTCCTCGTATTTGCTTACAATTTGTTTTTCCCAAGAAATTGGGAATACTCTCTTATTTAATATTGGTGCGACGGTTGGTATTTGGTAGTATCCTCGTATCAGGTGCACATTGCTCCACGTGGAAACTAAGGATAGCCTTTAAGTTTAAAATTTGAAGCGCCATTTCTCCTGACCGTTGATCCTGCATTTTTCGAAATTCGAAACATCTCTTCCATCCTAACCCTTGATTAACTTGGGCTTTCAACCGTTGCGTCACTCCCTGTGGCTATTTAAGTTCTTCAAGGGTGCTTCATCTTTGTCCTCGCTATCTGCAAGTCGTTCTTATTTGCTAAATTTGCAAAGTAGTGTTTTGCCCTTGCTGCCTCTGTACTCTTATCCTCCGACGATATCTTGATCAGAACTTGAACAAGTGAGTTTTCTCCTCTGTCATTCAGTTTTATGATGAACTTCTTCTTCTTCTCCCTGAGTAATCTTCACAGTAGTTATACTTGGGGTTTACTCATTCCGGAAGTTCCTTGCTGGATATTCCCTGCTTCGTCTGTTCTTCAGAAATCTAGGGTTTTCCCTCTCCTGCTATATTTTTGGTTGATTTCTTGTACTAACGATGCTTGCTTTTCCTTTGTAGTGCCTCCAAGAATTAACTTGGATAATATTAGGGCGAAATCTTCCAAGAAGACTGCTTCAGTGCTGACGAAGGTTGTTGTCACATCCACCTACCCGGTATCCTATCTGGCATACCCGGGATGTGATCCACAGCCCGAAGATCCAGATTGAGCGGCCATGCCTCCCACATACACGATAACATAATCATGAACAATATAATCAATGTATAAAACAAGCCATAAATAGATCAATTGAATAAGAGAAGATAGTAAATCAGAGTGCGGAAATATATTAAGTATCAAATTCTAAATAACAGAGTCTCAAAGAGAAAGAGTGATCAGAAGTCACTCCTTCACCAACAGTGGAACAGGGATAAATCAAGTTAAGTTACACCCAGTGTTATGAACAAATCCATAGGAACTAGAGAGAGAATATCCAAATGATTACAGTCATCCAGAGAAATGGGGCCTACACATAGGTTTCCTCTATCCTAATGATATCCTCTTCAAAAGTATGGATAAAGTAAACCCAACGTTGCCGCTCCCTCACTAATGTGGGGCTAACCCTGGTTGTGAAACCCAGCCCTAACCTTGACCCGGAAACCTTGTTGTTTGTAGGTCCGATGACCCGAAGTAAAGTAAGAAGTCAGCTTTGGGCCATCCCAGTAGAGGACTTGGTGTCTGGCTTTGAATCCATGAAAGTTGATGATGAGGTTCTATTTATGGAAACTGAATCCTGATGAAGATCTAATTAGTTGATGGACTTGGAGTGCTCTCTATCTTGGTTTGAAGGCATTTCTACCTATTAGGTAAGTCACTTGACTTGTGTGCAAAACCCCTTTAGGTTTGGATTTGATCTGGACCTTCAATTCCCTGTTTTGGCCTTCTTTCAACGGCATTGGTCGACCGATTGGTCGACGGGCCAGTCGACCAATCCACTCGACCAATGAGTGCTGTCTTTGGCAATTAGGTTGATTCTTGCTCTATTTAAGTCCAACCTCGAGTCCACTTCGTATTTGCTGCCACCAAACCCTCCGGAACGAACCAAAGACCTCTCGCAAGTCATCTCTCTTGCATCCTTGGTGTTTTCTTGACGGATCTTCGTCGGAACTCTTCTTTTTGCATCAAAAGGTATGTCTACTCTCTCTTCTTCTCCTCCATCTTTGTTTTTCTTTCCTTTTTGAGTTGAGACAGTAGAAGAGATGCTGCATCCTCTGTTGCAAACATCTCTGGAACATGTTCTCATGATCATCCTAAGGATTTAAGGCTAGAACAATGATCTTAACCATGATCATTGCAAGCTTTTGAAGGATTCATGATCAAACCATGATTTAATCTCTGTTAATCTTCTAATCTGAATTCTGATCTCTTTGGATCTTCTTTCATTGATCATGTTAGTGGTTAATGGTTGTGTTTTCTTTCCATGATCCATAATCCATAGAATTCTAGTTGTTCTCTTCTACCTTACTATGTGTTCTTCATGATGCATGATAGTTACATATATGGTAGGTTTTATTTCCTTATTTAGATTTATGCTTCTAAGCCTTATTCCATGAAGACCTATGCATGTTTTCATGTTTTCATTACCGAAAGCAATGATCCACCCTCCTATAGTTCTTGTCCTTGTTTTCTATTTCAAATTCATCAAGATCCATGTTTGAGTTAATTATGGTAACTTTTTGTTTCCTAATTTGGATCTTGATACCTTGATTTGATTAGTGTTTTGAGGTCCCCTATATGCTAGAATACTACTGATGTAGTCTACCCCTTGATTAGTACCCTTTTGAACCACCAAATTCGGATTTCATATCTTAAAACTCTGATTTTATAGGTCTATCGTCTGCATTGGTCGATTGATTGGTCGACTGGACCACTCGACCAATCCACTCGACCAATGAGTACAAGCAACTCCAGAATTGGTCCCGTTTCGGATGTTTTGATATATTTTCTGTTAGGGATCTTTCCTAATATGTTGTATATACTTGTTTAGGACCTTCTTCTCAAGTTTGCCAAGATCTTACTTGATTTCTTGGGATCCTTTTGCGAGTTATAAAAGGTAAGGATGGTTATTTCCTTAATTACATAGATAGCATGAATCTAGTTTCTATATTTGAATATCATGAATATGTTTCCTAAATTAGATTCTTACAATGATATACTACTGTTGCATAACTTTGATTACAGTAGCATTACTTATTCATATTGAATTGATTCATGTATGACTTACTTACCAATGTTATACAAGTGATTGTAATACTGATTTCTTTCCATATATGTAGTTACCATATATGTGATGATATGAATTGATGCATGTGTATGCTTACGTATGGTTTGGAAAGGAGAGGTGTCCTTTCGACACTTCTGTCCTTGGACTACTACGGGAATATTATGGGATGTTTCCGGAGATGCCCTCTGGACACCTTCCTAAACTGTTGGATGACATATCTAGGATTGTCTAGTGGTGTTTGGCTAGGATGTCCTGTTATGTCAGACCCTAATCGGAGGGGTATTGAGACCGAACGACCCGTGGTAGCAATGGGGATTCATGGGCGCTCAAGACCGGTAACCAACCCGTGAGAGGACAGGAATCACATTGTGGGGGCCATTTATTGGTAGGGTTGCATATGGTTAGACTTGGGCTCACGGGCGCTTAAGACCGGTAACCAACCCGTGAGAGGACGTGAGAGCTTCCCGTTTACCATATGTGGATGATCAATAGGGTTGATGAGTCCGTAGTCCGAGTTGGTCGGTGCCATAGGATACGCTGACTCTAGTGTGAAGGATACCGGAAAGGATCGTCAGGGACGAGGAATGGAAGTATCTGGATCTGACTTGATGTAACCAAGTAGAAGACTTGCATTTGGCTAAGTTTTACCCCCGACATGCGCCAGTACTTATACCAAATGGTTGTGAGAGAGTGTGTTGACTTAACCCCCTGCCAAGGTTTGTCCTGAGGGATGAAGGACCCATTACCAATCGGCTGCTCAAGACCGGTGAAATGATCCATGAGAGAATCCAAGATATCTTAAATGGTTGAGGATGTGAGTGGACTTTCCTAAAGAAGTACGGTGCTATGACTTAAAGCATGTCTGCCAATAGAGACCAGCATACATAGAGTTAGACTCATTCATTCATTGTTTGTCTCATATCATATTGCATTTATGTTTGTTCCGGAATCCTGCCATTTATGTTATTATGGATTTTAATCGCCTTACTTGGGTTTCTTTGAAACTCATTCCTTTATTGTACAATGTTGTTAGACTATCCTGCAGGTACTGAGTATTATGACGGTCCCTATGAAGAAGCGCAAGGCGAAGAGACATATCTCCAGGAAGGTGATTGCGGTTACCACAATTACTCTGAAGATCCCGCGAGTGGTTATGCTCCGTACGATGCTTAGTCCGACCATTGAGTGGAAGCGTCCTTGTGCTATTTATGAGATCTATACATACAAGGATGTCGTCTATAAAGTGGAGAATAATTTAGTTACCCAATGTACTTGCTACTGGGATTAGATTTTGTCTAGTTTATTCTTTAGAGCTACTTTTCCGCTGGATGTAAAGTGGGATTTTTGCTTCACTTTACTTATCTGTTTGATACTCGATTATATCTATTATTCCGATTCGTTTATGATTCATTCTTTCATTATTGGATCTATGATTTATCTTCCGCACTCTTGTTATGATTGTTCATGATTATGTTATTGTTTATGTGGGAGGTTGATCACTCGATACCTGATCTTCGGGCTGTGGATCACACTCTCGGGTATGCCAGATAGGGTACCGGCTGGGAGGGCGTGACAGATTGGTATCAGAGCCCAAGGTTCGAGGAGATCCTAACCACAAAAGACAACAACTGAACATTCCTGAGTCATTGATTTGAAATGACTCTTCTACTCTTAGAAGTGAATAATCGAACACTGAATTAGAAACTTGACCTTTGAGGTATAACAGAACATTTCTGAATAACATACCATAATTATACTTGAACAAATGACACTAATGCAAGGAAAAGAAAAGTGCATAACATACAATAATTTAAGAGAAACAAAATGAACTTCATTAATTCCAAAAGTTTTTACAATGATTACATCTGAAATGCATAAATGGAAAATCCTAAAGTACAGTCTATCTAGGTGATCTACTCTGATCTCTCGTATGCTCCGAACTCCTCTCGCTAGCTGAGTCACCCGATGCTCTATCCTATCCCGTCGTGACTCCATCCTCTCGTACATCTGCTCTGTCCGACCTCCATCCTCTCTAGCATGGAAGTCATCGATCTCATCTGTGCACCAAGATCTGAAGTCTCCGGAACCGCATGTGAAGGGCCGCCCGCCTCGAAGTGTGATGAAGGAAACTCGTGATGCACGGGCTCAGCCTCGCGCATATCTGTATCATCTTCGGCCTGATCATCACTATCGGGACCGATATCCTCTCCTCCATCCTCCGATCCCCGATCCTCATCCTCTCGATTCATCATCATCCTCACCCTCTGGACCAGGAGATCTCTCTAACCGATGTAGTCTCATCTGTCGAATGGTCCGAGTCCCAATGGGGTATCCCCGTGATCTAGTGTCCATCGGTGTATCCTCGAAACTCACCCCGAAATGCCCGAAGATCAAAGTCGAAGCCTCCCATAGCAAAGGTTCCGCATGCTAGGCCGCAGAACTAAGTCCAAGCATGACCTGCTGAATGATGTAGGAGAGATCGATCTCGAAGCCCATGTAGATGCGGTAGATGACCAAGGCCTCCATCACCGTGACCCGATGGTGATGTCCGGCTTTCGGCATGATGTTTCGGCCGACTATGCGACCGATAATACGTGCAGAGCCCGTCATCCGTCCGCTAGTCCACGGTGTGTAGCATCGACGGCTATCTCATAGCGTAGAGCATATCTCTCGAAGCTCGTACGGCATCGATGGCTGTCCAGATCTGCTCTGCGCAGTATCCACACACACCGCTGTGGATAGTAAGGGACCTGCAAGATCTCAGCCGGTGTCCGGGTAGAGAAGAGAATCCGAGTCTGGAGGACCCCGCTCCCGAGGACAAGTCCGAGTGGATGTCCCCGGCCTCGAGCCTCCTCCGTGTAAGTAAGGTTGCTGAAGAACAACCTCACTAGCTCCGGGTATACCGGCAAATCCTCGGTGAAGAGATGAGTCCACTGTAAAGTGTCGAACCTCTGCCGGATCCTAAAGGCTCTGAGCTGGCGTAAATGAAGTAGACGCCCCATCTCAATGTTACAATAGCTGAAGTAGGCCTCGTACGCAAACTCGGCCCGAGGTGTGTCAAACATGTCCGGTCTCCTAACCTCCTCTCTAGGCTCGAAAGGAACCCGACCTCTGCCCCTAAGAGCACCTACGATGCGACCTCGACCTCTACCTCCTCCCTCGTCCTCCCCCTCGCATGGTGTATCTCGTGGAAGAGACAAGAGACATTTCCAATTAGTGCTATTTTAAGATTTGAGCCAAAAGGGTATTTTCGTAATTTTCCGGAAAATTTCAAATTTGGGGGAAATTTGATTTGAACATACTAGCATGTGCGCAATACTTGGAATTTCATGTCTATGAAGTCGTTTTGATGAAAATCGATCGAAAACTTGGATTAAAGCGAAAAATTCAGCAAGAAGGAAATTTGGGGATTTTGCAATTTAGGTCAAAATTGGATTTTTGAAAAGTTGAAATTGGTTAAATCAAATTGTATGGACCTATCTACAATGTCATCTTGAGCATGTAGCATTTGATCTCGTGCGAAAATTCCAAGCGGTTTGAGAGAAAACGAAATTTTTCTAAAGATATCGATTTCGGTATAAAACCTTGCGAGATGAGCACCAATGTGTTAAAACTTGTTGTCTATGCATGGTATTGTGTTTAAAACCTAGGGAATATGTTTCTAAGCATTCCTAAGCATGATTTCTAGCATTGGATACAAGTAAAGCATGGTTTTATTGAAATGCAAGCATGAGAAGATGAAAATGGAAGGAAGAATGAGAGATTTACCTTGTTTGTGAAGATGGTGTGTTGTGGTGTTGTTGTTGAAGCACTAAATCACCTCAAGAACACTTGTGGGAACTCTTGGAGATTTTCCCTAGAGCTCTCTCACCTTTGGAAGAAGTTAGAATGAGGTTGGAATGTGGAAATGAGGCTTATAATGCGAATTTTCGCATTCTGTCTTCATTGGTCGACTGATTGGTCGACTGGGTCACTCGACCAACCACTCGACCAATGGTCACAGTGACCTCATTTGCTGTTGAATTTTTGGAAAATGTGATTTTTGCCTTATGGAATATTGTTGGATGACTATATGGATATATTTAAGCATGATTTAAGATTTCCAATCATTTGGTCAAGTGGATTTTTGATGATTTTAAGTAAAGAGTGGAAGCAAGTTGTTGATGATGTTCTTGGATATCTTGCTTATGATTTGGAAACCAAGGTGACACACTAGGTGGGAAAAGTTAAAGAAGAGAAGGGAGTTTCACCTTGGGGAGCTCCGGTCTTGTTCGTCAAAAAGAAAGACGGTAGTATGCGCTTGTGCATCGACTACCGTGAGTTGAATAAGTTGACTATCAAGAATAGATATCCGCTGCCCAGAATCGATGATCTCTTCGATCAGTTGAAGGGTGCAGTTGTGTTCTCGAAGATTGACTTAAGGTCCGGATATCACCAATTGAAAGTGAAGTCTAGTGATATCTTCAAGACAGCTTTCCGAACGCGGTATGGTCACTATGAGTTTAGAGTCATGCCCTTCGGATTGACCAATGCTCCTACGGTGTTCATGGACCTCATGAACCGAGTATTTCATGATGTGCTTGATAAGTTTGTGATTGTTTTCATTGATGACATCTTGATCTATTCGAAGAGCGAAGAAGAGCATGCGAGTCATCTAAGTTTCACTTTGCAAAGGTTGCGGAAAAGAAGTTGTTTGCTAAGTTTAGCAAGTGTGATTTCGGCTTAAGAGAGTGGTTTTCCTTGGTCATGTAGTTTCAGCCGAAGGTATTCGTGGTCGATCCCGAAAAAGTCCAAGCTGTGGCTGATTGGGAGAGACCGAAGTCGATGAACGGAAATAAGAAGTTTTCTTGGATTGGCGGGTTACTACCGAAGGTTTATTGAGAACTTTTCTCGGTTGGCTGCTCCTATGACTAAGTTGACCAGGAAAGAAGAGAAGTTTGTTTGGTCCGACGCTTTGTGAGAAGAATTTCCAAGAGTTGAAAGATAGATTGACAAGTGCCCCGGTTTTGACTATACCTGATAGTTCCGGTGGTATGACAGTTTATACCGATGCGTCAAAGATTGGTTTGGGTTGTGTACTGATGCAACATGGCAAGGTCGTAGCCTATGCTTCTCGGCAATTGAAGGATTATGAGCGGAATTACCCCACTCACGATCTAGAACTTGCCGCCGTTGTCTTTGCTTTGAAGATTTGGAGACATTATCTTTACGGTGAGAAGATTGCCATTTTCACGGATCATAAGAGTTTGAAATACTTCTTTACCCAAAAGGAGTTGAACATGAGACAAAGGAGATGGTTGGAACTAGTCTCCGATTATGATTGTGATATTCAGGATCATCCTGGGAAAGCAAATGTTGTTGCCGATGCTCTTAGTAGGAAGAACCAGAAGAAGACTTTGGATTTGAATGCTTTGAGTTTACCATTGTGGTCTTCTATTGAGAGTTTTGGTTTGGAAATCGTCCCCGAGAATTCTGATTTTATTCTTTCTCGCCATGACGGCAAGATCTGGTCTTAGAGATAAGATTGTTGCTCTGCAGAGTTCCGATCAAGAGTTTTTAACCAAAGTTGAGAAGATTTCTTCGGATCCCGAGTCGGACCCCGACTTTGGTATATCCATGGATGGTGCTTTGTTGTTTAGAGGAAGACTGTGTGTGCCTCGCAAACGATGAAGTTAAGAAAGAAATATTGAAGGAAGCACACCAGTCGGTCTTTCTTCGTACACCCGGGAAGCACCAAGATGTACAAGGACTTGAAGGAACATTTTTGGTGGATTGGTCTAAAGGCGGATGTTAATGATTTTGTTGCCAAGTGTGAGACTTGCCAACGTGTGAAAGCCGTTCGACAACCTCCATCTGGATTACTTCAACCCCTTCCTATTCCTAGTTGGAAGTGGGAAGATATCTCCATGGACTTTGTGACTAGCTTGCCTCGGACAAGTAAAGGCAATGACACTTGTGTGGGTGATTGTTGATAGGTTGACCAAATCAGCCCATTTCATTCCTATGAAGATCACTCATACTCTGGATAAGCTAGCCAGGCTTTATGTGGATAATGTGGTTCGTCTGCATGGTGTGCCATTGAGTATTGTTTCGAATCGTGATCCTAGGTTCACCTCAAGGTTTTGGAATAGTTTGCAGAAGGCCTTGGGAACCCAATTGAACTTGAGTACAGCTCATCATCCACAAGTCGATGGACAATCCGAGCGGACAATTCAGACATTGGAAGACATGCTCAGATCTTGTGTGGTAGATATGGGGGGTAATTGGGATGAACACCTAGCTTTGGTTGAGTTTGCCTATAACAACAGTTATCAAGCAACAATAGGCATGGCTCCATTCAAGGCTTTGTATGGTAGTACTTGTAGGACACCTTTGTACTGGACTGAGACAGGTGAAAGAAAAGTCTTAGGTCCTGAGATGATTGAAGCTACAAGTGCTATGGTTGATATGATAAGAGAAAGGATTAAGTCTGCCACTGATCGAGACAAATCTTATGCTGATAAGAGAAGGACCGATTTGGAATTTCAAGTTGGAGAGAAAGTCTTTCTCAAGGTCTCACCAATGAAGGGTGTGATGAGATTCAATGTTAAGGGAAAACTTAGCCCTCGTTACATTGGACCTTTCGAGATTTTGGAAAAGGTTGGACCTGTTGCGTATCGATTAGCATTACCTCCGTCTCTTGCTGGTGTGCACAATGTGTTTCATATTTCGATGCTCCGAAAATACATAGAGAATCCGGAACACATTTTGCAACAAGCACCTGAAGGACTTAGTGCTGATTTGACCTATGATGAAGAACCGGCCGAAATCCTGGATAGGAAGGACAAGCAGCTGCGGAATCACGCCATTCCTTTGGTGAAGATTCGGTGGAAGAACCATACCCCTGAAGAAGCTTCTTGGGAGAAGGAAGAAGACATGAAGGAGAAGTTTCCTTACCTCTTTGGAAGCACAGGTACGCTTTCAATTTCGGGGACGAAATTTCTTTAAGGGGGGGAGAATGTGAAACCCAGCCCTAACCTTGACCCGGAAACCTTGTTGTTTGTAGGTCCGATGACCCGAAGTAAAGTAAGAAGTCAGCTTTGGGCCATCCCAGTAGAGGACTTGGTGTCTGGCTTTGAATCCATGAAAGTTGATGATGAGGTTCTATTTATGGAAACTGAATCCTGATGAAGATCTAATTAGTTGATGGACTTGGAGTGCTCTCTATCTTGGTTTGAAGGCATTTCTACCTATTAGGTAAGTCACTTGACTTGTGTGCAAAACCCCTTTAGGTTTGGATTTGATCTGGACCTTCAATTCCCTGTTTTGGCCTTCGTTGTCGCATTGGTCGACCGATTGGTCGATCGGGCCGATCGACCAATCCACTCGACCAATGAGTGCTGTCTTTGGCAATTAGGTTGATTCTTGCTCTATTTAAGTCCAACCTCGAGTCCACTTCGTATTTGCTGCCTCCAAACCCTCTGGAACGAACCAAAGACCTCTGCAAGTCATCTCTCTTGCATCCTTGGTGTTTTCTTGACGGATCTTCGTCGGAACTCTTCTTTTTGCATCAAAAGGTATGTCTACTCTCTCTTCTTCTCCTCCATCTTTATTTTTCTTTCCTTTTTGAGTTGAGACAGTAGAAGAGATGCTGCATCCTCTGTTGCAAACATCTCTGAACATGTTCTCATGATCATCCTAAGGATTTAAGGCTAGAACAATGATCTTAACCATGATCATTGCAAGCTTTTGAAGGATTCATGATCAAACCATGATTTAATCTCTGTTAATCTTCTAATCTGAATTCTGATCTCTTTGGATCTTCTTTCATTGATCATGTTAGTGGTTAATGGTTGTGTTTTCTTTCCATGATCCATAATCCATAGAATTCTAGTTGTTCTCTTCTACCTTACTATGTGTTCTTCATGATGCATGATAGTTACATATATGGTAGGTTTTATTTCCTTATTTAGATTTATGCTTCTAAGCCTTATTCCATGAAGACCTATGCATGTTTTCATGTTTTCATTACCGAAAGCAATGATCCACCCTCCTATAGTTCTTGTCCTTGTTTTCTATTTCAAATTCATCAAGATCCATGTTTGAGTTAATTATGGTAACTTTTTGTTTCCTAATTTGGATCTTGATACCTTGATTTGATTAGTGTTTTGAGGTCCCCTATATGCTAGAATACTACCGATGTAGTCTACCCCTTGATTAGTACCCTTTTGAACCACCAAATTCGGATTTCATATCTTAAAACTCTGATTTTATAGGTTATCGTCTGCATTGGTCGACTGATTGGTCGACCGGACCACTCGACCAATCCACTCGACCAATGAGTACAGCAACTTCAGAATTGGTCTATTTCGGATGTTTTGATATATTTTCTGTTAGGGATCTTTCCTAATATGTTGTATATACTTGTTTAGGACCTTCTTCTCAAGTTTGCCAAGATCTTACTTGATTTCTTGGGATCCTTTTGCGAGTTATAAAAGGTAAGGATGGTTATTTCCTTAATTACATAGATAGCATGAATCTAGTTTCTATATTTGAATATCATGAATATGTTTCCTAAATTAGATTCTTACAATGATATACTACTGTTGCATAACTTTGATTACGGTAGCATTACTTATTCATATTGAATTGATTCATGTATGATTTACTTACCAATGTTATACAAGTGATTGTAATATCGATTTCTTTCCATATATGTAGTTACCATATATGTGATGATATGAATTGATGCATGTGTATGCTTACGTATGGTTTGGAAAGGAGAGGTGTCCTTTCGACACTTCCGTCCTTGGACTACTACGAGAATATTATGGGATGTTTCCGGAGATGCCCTCTGGACACCTTCCTAAACTGTTGGATGACATATCTAGGATTGTCTAGTAGTGTTTGGCTAGGATGTCCTGTTATGTCGAGACCCTAATCGGAGGGGTATTGAGACCGAACGACCCGTGGTAGCAATGGGGATTCATGGGCGCTCAAGACCGGTAACCAACCCGTGAGAGGACAGGAATCACATTGTGGGGGCCATTTATTGGTAGGGTTGCATATGGTTAGACTTGGGCTCACGGGCGCTTAAGACCGGTAACCAACCCGTGAGAGGACGTGAGAGCTTCCCGTTTACCATATGTGGATGATCAATAGGGTTGATGAGTCCGTAGTCCGAGTTGGTCGGTGCCATAGGATACGCCGACTCTAGTGTGAAGGATACCGGAAAGGATCGTCGGGGACGAGGAATGGAAGTATCTGGATCTGACTTGATGTAACCAAGTAGAAGACTTGCATTTGGCTAGGTTTTACCCCGACATGCGCCAGTACTTATACCAAATGGTTGTGAGAGAGTGTGTTGACTTAACCCCCTCGCCAAGGTTTGTCCCGAGGGATGAAGGACCCATTACCAATCGGCTGCTCAAGACCGGTGAAATGATCCGTGAGAGAATCCAAGATATCTTAAATGGTTGAGGATGTGAGTGGACTTTCCTAAAGAAGTACGGTGCTATGACTTAAAGCATGTCCGCTAATAGAGACCAAAGCATCCATAGAGTTAGACTCATTCATTCACTGTTTGTCTCATATCATATTGCATTTATGTTTGTTCGGAATCCTGCCATTTATGTTATTATGGATTTTAACCGCCTTACTGGGTTTCTTTGAAACTCATTCCTTTATTGTACAATGTTGTTAGACTATCCTGCAGTCTCGAGTATTATGACGGTCCCTATGAAGAAGCGCAAGGCGAAGAGACATATCTCCAGGAAGGTGATTGCGGTTACCACAATTACTCTGAAGATCCCGCGAGTGGTTATGCTCCGTACGATGCTTAGTCCGACCATTGAGTGGAAGCGTCCTTGTGCTATTTATGAGATCTATACATACAAGGATGTCGTCTATAAAGTGGAGAATAATTTAGTTACCCAATGTACTTGCTACTGGGATTAGATTTTGTCTAGTTTATTCTTTAGAGCTACTTTTCCGCTGGATGTAAAGTGGGATTTTTGCTTCACTTTACTTATCTGTTTGATACTCTGATTATATCTATTATTCTGATTCGTTTATGATTCATTCTTTCATTATTGGATCTATGATTTATCTTCCGCACTCTTGTTATGATTGTTCATGATTATGTTATTGTTTATGTGGGAGGTTGATCACTCGATACCTGATCTTCGGGCTGTGGATCACACTCTCGGGTATGCCAGATAGGGTACCGGCTGGGAGGGCGTGACACTGGTACGCAATATAATCCTCCTCGGTATAGCAATCCTGACTCTCCGCGTAGCCATCACCCGAAGGGTAGTATGCGGGATCATAGTTCGGGTCATAGGACGTGCCATCAAGGTCTTCTGTACCTGCAGTGTAATCTAACAAATTGCACAAAAGGAATGAGTTCAAAAAGAACTCAGCAAGGCAAGTCGTTTCATAATCCACAGTTCAATCAATACAAGTCAAAATAGGATGCAATATGATATGAGACAATGATGAATGATGATTCTAATCTTAAGTATGCTAGTCTCTAGGGTAGACATGCTTTAAGTCATGGCACCATACTTCTTTGGGTCGTTAGTCACTCCCCCTCAATCATAAGATATCTTGTGTCTGCCTGGGGAAGTTCGGTAAAGTCATCTCAAAACCATGGTTGGGGATTTAGTCACCACTCTCTCACATCACCGTTTGGCATAAGTACTAGCGCATGTCACAGTAAAGCCTAGCCCAATGCAAGTCATCTACTCAGTCATATCATGTCAGATCCAGATACGTCCATTCCTCACCCCCGAAGATCCTTTCCGGTATCCTTCACACTAGAGTCAGCGTAATCCTGGATTAGAGACTCATCAACCCTATTGGTCATCCACATATAGTAAAGGGGAAGCTCTCACTTCCTCTCACAGGTTGGTTACCGGTCTTGAGCGCCCGTGAGCCCAAGTCTATCCATATGCAACCCTACCAATAAATGGCCCCTTTCGAGTATCCACAATATAGTTAAAGTCCTCTCATGGAGTGGGTACCGGTCTTGAGCGCCCTTCAACCATATTCTACCACGGGTCGTTCGGTCTCAATACCCTTCCGATTCAGGTCTGATATGACAAGGGAAATCCTAACCATACGCCTAGACAATCCTATACATGTCATCCAATAACCCGGGAAAGCGTCGATGGACACCTTCGGGGAATATCCCATACTACTCCCTCCAATGTCCAAGGACAGAAGTGTCAAAAGAACACCTCTCAATCCCAAGTCATACGTAGTCAATCACAATCTCAATCTCATCATATTATACTAAATCAATGATTCATCATATAAACAAATACATATCGTAACATGATTGATCATACATAAATCATAAAGTAAAACTGAACATGATATTCTAAATGATATATCCATTCTATTACTGATAAGGAAACACATAACAATCATGTATAGTAAAGGATTACTCATATGATCATAACCAATAAGTTCCCATAATGTAAGCATGTTGGTATAATTAACATACTTGAGTTAATGACTGTCCTTACCTTAATCAAGTTGTAAATATATTCAATGATTAACAAGTATGGTCCCAAAATCAGTGTTGATACCCTAGATAATCATACAATTAATGTCAGAGAAGAAAACAATTGAATTGGGGTTCAAACGGATCAAATTGGCTGAGTACAAGGCCTTAACAACTCTTGGTTGACTGGCTTGGTCGACTGTCACTCAACCAAGCAGTCGACCAAGACTTGTTATCTTCAGGATAGCAATGGAAACTTGATCCGAAACTACCCTTCCGGTGCTCCGATCGTCATGAAATTTGGAGGGCATGTTTATAACAGTAAGAGGATATTACACACTAATTTTCATGATGATCCAACGGTTCAATCAAAAATACCGAAATCGAATTTTAGGTTCTATATGACGCTTAGCAAGAATTAAATTGGAACTTATAGAAATTGAAAGGGATGATAAGAATCAATCAAATGAGTGCTAAGAATCAAGCTAGAATCTTAATTTCATTACAGCCTAAGCTTATCATGCATCTACATATCAGATTAGAATCAAAATAGGTTAGATTGAATAGAATCAAAGTGATGGAGTGCAATTAATCTCATTTGAATCATAGCATAGCAAGAGTGGGGGAGGATTAAGGAATTGGAAAGGGGAAAACCCATGGTTAAGTGTTTGCAAGGTTGCAGCACTTCAGCCATGGTTTCAAGATCATTAATTGATAGAAACATGAATAGATTAGAAGAGGAATAGAAGAAATCATACCTTGAGTTGATGATTAGTGTATACAATAAAGAATGGAGTCAAAGATCTTCCCAAAATTCAAGGAATAGCCCAAGAGAGTGCCCAACCTCGAGCTCTGGAGTGCAAATGATTAGTTTAGGTCCTCATTCACGAGTTCCAAAAAGGTAGGGGCAAAATGGGAAGAGATTTAGTGCAAACTCGGATTTCATTACTCTTGGTCGACTGGCTGGTCGACTGTCAGTCGACCAAGCTATGACAGCAACTTCATGAGTGGATTTGGAAGGCTATATAGGGTCAAATTGAGTGGGGTTTTCTCCTACAAGTCAACCAACAAGTCTAGTTTCAGAAAATACCTTCGGATTGATCACGGGGTTCCGGGAAGTGATGTAAAACCCAGCCCTAACCTTGACCCGGAAACCTTGTTATTTGTAGGTCCAATGACCCGAAGTAAAGTTAGAAGTCAGCTTTGGGCCATCCCAGTGGATGACTTGGTGTCTGGCTTTGAATCCATGAGAGTTGATGATGAGGTTCTATTTATGGAAACTGAATCTTGATGAAGATCGGATTAGTTGATGGACTTGGAGTGCTCTCTATCATGGTTTGAAGGCATTTCTACCTATTAGGTAAGTCACTTGATATGTGTGCAAAACCCCTTTAGGATTGGATTTGATCTGTGTCTTCAATTCCCTGTTTAGGAGTTGCTGAACTGATTGGTCGACTGATTGGTCGACTGGACCAGTCGACCAATCCACTCGACCAATGGGTTCTGTCTTTGGCAATTAGGTCTTGCTTGCTCTATTTAAGTCCAATCTCGAGTCTACTTCGTATTTTCTGCCTCCAAACTCTTTGGAACGAACCAAAGACCTCTGCAAGTCATCTCCCTTGCATCCTTGGTGTTTTTCTTGACGGATCTTCGTCAAAACTCTTCCTTTTGCATCAAAGGTATGTCTACACTCTCTTCTTCTCCTCCATCTCTGTTTTTCTTTCCTTTTCAGTTGAGACAGTAGAGGAGATGCTGCATTCTCTGTTGCAAACATCTCTGGACTTGTCTCTCATGATTTTCCTAAGGATTAATGGCTAATGCAATGATCTTAACCATGATCATTGCAAGCTTTTGAAGGAATCATGATCAAATCATGATCTTGTCTTTGTTTATCTTTTGATTTGAATTCTGATCTCCCTAGATCTACTATATTGATCATGTTAGTAGTCAATTGCTGTGTTTTCTTTTCATGATCCATGATCTATCAATCTCTAGTTGTTTCTCTTCTACCATACCATGTTTTCTTCATGAATCATGATAGTTACATATATGGTAGGTTTTGTTTCCTTATTTAGATTTATGCTCTTAGGTCTATTTACTTGAAGATCTAAGTATGCTTTTCATGATACCTTTACCTGAATCAATGATTCATTCTCCTATTGTTCTTGTCTTTGATTTCTATCTTGAATTCTTCAAGAACCGTGATTGATCTAATTATGGTAACTTTTTGTTTCCTAATTTGTATCTTGATGACTTGATTTGATTAGTGTTTTGAGACCCCCTATATGTTAGGATACTACTAATGTAGTTTACCCCTTGATTAGTACCCTTTTGAACCACCAAATTCGGATTTTATATCTCAAAACTCTGATTTTTAGGCTACTGTCTGCATTGGTCGACTGGGGCAGTAGACCAATCCAATCGACCAATGAGTACAGCAACTCCAGAATTGGTCTGTTTTGGATGTTTTGGTATCTTTTCTGTTAGGGATCTTTCCTAATATGTTGTATACACTTGTTTAGGACCTTCTTCTCAAGTTTGTCAAGATCTTACTTGATTTCTTATGATTCCTTTGCAAGTTATAAAAGGTAAGGATGGTTACTTCTTTAACAACATAAATTGCATATCTTAGTTTCTATATTTGAATCTTGTTAAGTTATTTCTTTAATTAGATTCTTATAATGTTATACTACTGTGGTACTGTCTTGATATCAGTAGCATTACTTATTTATATTGAATTGACTCATGTATGATTTACTTACCAGTTATATACAAGTTGATTGTAATTATTGATTTCTTTCCATATATGAAGTTACCATATATGTGATGATATGAATTGATGCTTGTGTATGCTTAAGTATGGTTTGGAAAGGAGAGGTGTCCTTTTGACACTTCTGTCCTTGGACAACTACGGGAATATTATGGGATGTTTCCGGAGATGCCCTCTGGACACCTTCCTAAACTATTGGATGACATATCTAGGATTGTCTAGTAGTGTTGGGCTAGGATGTCCCGTTATGTCAGACCCTAATCGGAGGGGTATTGAGACTGAACGACCCGTGGTAGCAATGGGGATTCATGGGCGCTCAAGACCGGTAACCAACCCGTGAGAGGACAGGGAATCACATTGTGGGGGCCATTTATTGGTAGGGTTGCATATGGATAGACTTGGGCTCACGGGCGCTCAAGACCGGTAACCAACCCGTGAGGGGATGTGAGAGCTTCCCGTTTACCATATGTGGATGACCAATAGGGTTGATGAGTCCGTAGTCAGGGACTATGAGGACTCTAGTGTGAAGGATACCGGAAAGGATCGTCAGGGACAAGGAATGGACGTATCTGGATCTGACTTGATGTAACTAAGTAGAAGACTTGCATTTGGCTAGGCTTTACCCTGACATGCGCCGGTACTTAGACCAATGGTGATGTGAGAGAGTGGTGACCTATACCCCCAGCCATGGAATGTCCCGAGGGATGCCGGACCCATTACCAACTGATGATGAGTGATTGAGACCTTCCTAAAGAAGTACGGTGCTATGACTTAAAGCATGTCTGCCAATAGAGACCAGCATATGTAGAGTTAGATTCATACATTCATTGTTTGTTTCATACCATATTACATTTATGTTTGTTCTGAAATCCTGCCATTTATGTTATTATGGATTTAACTGCCTTACTGAGTTTCTTTGAAACTCATTCCTTTATTGTACAATGTTTGTTAGACTATTCTACAGGTACTGAATATCATGACGGCCCGTATGAAGAAGCGCAAAGAGAAGAGGCATATCTCCAGGAAGGTGATTGCGATTACAACAATTACACTGAGGATCCCGCGAGTGGTTATGCTCCGTACGATGCTTAGTCCGACCATAGAGTGGAAGCGCCCTTGTGCCGTTTATGAGATTTATACTTATAGGGATGTTGTCTGTAAGATTGAGAACAATTTAGTTACCTATTGTACCTGCTATTGGGATTAGATTCTATCTTGCTTATTCTCTTTTAGAACTACTTTTCCGCTGGTTGTAGAGTGGGATTTCGCCTCACTTTACTTATCTGATTAGACACTCTGATTATATCTAGTACTCTGATTTATATATGATTCATTCTTTCCTTATTTGGATCTATGGTTTATCTTCCACACTTTTATTATTATTGTTCATGATTATGTTATTGTTTATGTGGGAGGTTGATTACTCGATACCTGATCTTCGGGCTGTGGATCACACTCTCGGGTATGCCAGATAGGGTACCGGCTGGGAGGATGTGACAAGTGATTCAACTAATTCAATCTTTATCGATGAGCAGATTTTTACTCAACACTGACAAGGTGCACAAGTGAGGGGCATCATTGTCAATGTCCATAGGCTCAGCATCAAGCATCGAATCATCCACTAAGAGGGCCCATAGGTCTCTTCTACCACCACTTCGGGTCTTCGGACCTGCAACAGTATAAAATCCAGGCCGGGTCAGGGTAAGGATAAGGCTGGATTTTACTGTTGTTCTCTCTGAAGTGATTGATGTTGGTGAATCTTCTAAACGCGAGGAGATTGATGTTGGTGAATCTTCTAAAGTTCAGATTCCCACAGCTTCCGCTGATGCTTCTCCCACGTCTCCTTTGCTAAGGGAGACCGTTCGGTCTTCCAAGGAGGATGTGGCTCCCTCCATCACTATTCGCACTGCCGAAACCCCTACTGGTGCTACACTAGAGTCTTCTTCCATGATGAAGACCGTTCGGTCTTCTAAGGAAGATATGGTTCCTCCGGTCATCGTTCGGGCTTCCGAACCTGACTCTAGTGCTTGTTGGGCATCCTCATCCAATACTTCAACTGTGGAGGTTTTCGAGGAGGCCGAGGTTACTGCTTCTAAGAAGCGCCCTCGGTTAAATGATGATGTGTTCCAACCTTCCTGGTCGCTGAAGAGATTTGACTTGGTGACAGGCGATTTTGACAAGGCACTAGAATGGTACGCTTCTGTCCAAATGCTGCAGAGAGCCAGAGCCTTCTCTACGGTCCCGGATAGGGAATTTATAAAGTCCCTGGTGATGTAAGTTTCTCTTCATTACCTTTCGTTCTGAAGATTTTTTTTTTCTTTTGCTCTTGACTAACTCTTGAGTTGTTGCAGGAGCCTTGCTAGTAATTTCCACAATCAAGTGGAAGTAGCCTTTAGACTTAGTAGACTGAGTGATGAGCTTTCCAGGCTTCGGGAAGAAACCAGAGCCAAAGATGTTGAGATTTCTCGTCTTGGAAACAACGCTTGGGAGATTGCCCGAGTGAAGAATTCCGAAAACGAGCATCTTCGTTCGGATTTGGACGGTGCCAGGGAGAAAATCCGAAAGCTGGAGCGGGAAGTTGAAAAGCTTTCAGCAGGGACGAAAGGGTCTGGAGCTGTATCAACTCCCCAAAGGCAAGCTGTTACCCTTTTGCCCGAGTCCCTTCCGACTGATGTTCGCAAGGCTTGCATCTTCAAATATTTGCAGAGTAAGCCTTTTGTTGACGTGCTGAACGCTTATAACTTGTAGGCATATCAGAACAGTGAGAACGAGGTATGGGAATCGATACTAAGGAGAAATCCTTATTTCAACACGACTCCCCACCGCGCCAATTGTCATCTTGAAGTGTTTGCAAAGCTGGGGCTTCCTCTTCCTACTTGGGCCAAGGACGTGGTGGACTTTCCTCCTCCAGATCCGGATATAATGCATCATCTTGATGACTCTCCTCCTTTGTCTCCTCTTAAAGGATTCAGCTATGAAGAGCTTGCTTTGAATGCAGGTCTGATCAAAGGCCAGGCCTCTTCAGAAAAAGCTGGATAAAGAGTATGGAATTGCGGAGGATTTTGTAGGTTGGAGTTTACAGAATGCTTCACAATCCCCGAGGAAGAGAACCAAATGATGAGAGGACCCATGTTTCCATGGTCAATAGCCATCATATGTCTTCTCGACTCTATTCTTCTTGACTCTATGTTGCTTCTGACAAAGCTGCTTCGATCTTGTTTTAGTGTTCTTCACGATCACCGATGATGATTTTCCTTCTTGACCGAACGAAGATTGTATCCCAACACTTGTTATCTCATATGTATATTTGATGTAAAGGTTGGCCCCTTCTGATCATTTAAAGGAATAAAGAATTATCTTCATCTTTGAACTTTGTCAGTCACTTGAGTCTTTGTTGCAGTAGGTCTTAGTTGTTTTAAAACAATGCCTTTACTTAGAGATTTCCGTAGAAATTCAATAAGTTTGAGAAGGACTCACTCGGGTTTTAAACCGACGCCTTGTAGAAGGTCCCACATGGGTTTTAAACTGATGCCTTTACTTAAGGATTTCAGGAGAAATTCAATAAGCTTGAGAAGGACTCACTTGGGTTTTAAATCGACACCTTGTAGAAGTTCCCACACGGGTTTTAAACCGATGCCTTTACTTAAGGATTTCAGGAGAAATTCAATAAGCTTGAGAAGGACTCACTCGGGTTTTAAACCGACGCCTTGTAGAAGGTCCCACACTGGTTTTAAACTGATGCTTTTACTTAAGGATTTCTGAAGAAATTCAATAAGCTTGAGAAGGACTTACTCGGGTTTTAAACCGACGCCTTGTAGAAGGTCCCACACGGGTTTTAAACCGATGCCTTTACTTAAGGATTTCAGGAGAAATTCAATAAGTTTGAGAAGGACTCTCTCAGGTTTTAAACTGACGCTTTGTAGAAGGTCCCACACGGGTTTTAAACCGATGCCTTTTGATTTTGTCGCTAGATCTGATCTTGAGTGTTGTGTTGCCCCCAATAAAAAGATAGTGTGTTGAAAACTGAGAATTGTATTGATTGAGTTGAATACTGTTACATCATGAATGAAAATGATAATCTCCTCAAGGATAATATCTCTTCAAGTGTCTAGCATTCCAAGAACGATCCAGCTCTTTGTTTGTTGTCATGTTCTTCAGCTTATATGCTCCCGAATCAACTGGTTTAATAACCATATATGGGCCTTCCCATGAAGGGTCCAATTTCCTCTGGTGGCGTGGGTTCGAAGCTAAGGTATTCCTTAATACCAAGTCTCCCGCTAGGTATCTATGACTCTTCACTCGGGAATAATAATGTGACGCTATCCTTCTTTGATAATGTTGAGTGCGTACTATTGCTTTTGCACGAACTTCATCTAATAAGTCAAGGCTATCTAGCAATCCTTGTTCGTTTGCTTTTTCCTCGAACTCACTTTCCCGTAGTGTTCCAGGCATTACCTCTACAGGTGCCAATGCTTCAGATTTTTAGGCCAGCTTAAAAGGAGTTTCTCCTGTGGGAGTTTGAACCGTAGTTTGGTAGGCCCACAGAACGTTGTGCAATTCTTCAACCTATAAAGCTTTATCAGCTTCGAGTCTCTTCTTTATCCCCTCAAGTAATTATCGGTTTGTAACCTCCACTTGGCCGTTTCTTTGGGGGTATGCCATTGATGACATATGATGCTCGATCAAATATGTATTGCAAAATTGTTCAAATTGTGGATTATCGAATTGTGTGCCATGATCGGTCACGAGTATTTTTGGCATCCCGAACTGGTAAATGATAGACTTGAGCACGAACTTCTCCACTTTTCTTTTAGTGATGGTTGCCAGAGCACTAGCCTCGACCCATTTGGTGAAGTAATCAATTGCTACTATTAGGTATTCTCTTCCGCCGGATGCTTTGGTGAATTTTCCCGTGATATCGATTCCCCACATCGCAAAAGGGATGGGATCTAGAATCGAAGTCAAGGTTTCAGCTGGTCTTTTAGATACCGTACCATGGATTTGACAATTGCTACACCGACGAACATATTCCATAGCAGCTTGCTGGAGCTTTGGCAATTACTAGCCGAGCCTTAAGATTTTGTGGGCCAGGGCCCGACCGCCCATGTGAGCCCCACAAATTCCTTTATGAACCTCGGCCAAAGCTATTTCCGATCCCTCGGGACCTAAGCATCTTAAAAGGGGTCCAGCATAGGATCTTCTATATAGCCCTCCATTCTGCATTATGAATCGTGCTGCTCGTACCTTGATTAATCTCGCTTCTTTCGGATCTTCTGGCAACTTATCATCTCTCAGATATTTCAGGATCGGATCCATCCAGCATCGTTCAGCTTCAATATAGGATACCTCCTTCTCCTGGTAACTTGGGAATGTTACATCCTCTATATAGACTGAAGGGTCTAAATTCTTTTTGTAATATCCAGCCCTATTCTAACCTTGACCCTGACCCGGATCCACTGTTGTATTCAGGTCCGAGGACCCGAAGCGGTGGAAGAAGAGATTTATGGACCATTCTGATTGATGATCATGATTCGGAGACCGAGCCCATGGACATTGACAATGATACCCCTTGCTTAAATGCATTGTCGGTGTTTAAGGAAAGTCTGCGCATCGGAGGAGATTAATATGGTTGATGTACCAAATGACCTCTTGTGCACAATCCGAAGGTATTCCCCGAAACTAGACTTCTTGATTGAATTGTGGAAGAAAACCTCACTCAATTTGACCTTGTATAGCTTTTCAAATCCCTACTTGAAGTTGCTGTTCTAAACCTGAGTTTTCTGCTGAAAATATTTTGGTCGATCATTTTGGTCGATACCATTGACCAAGGACCATCGACCAAAATGTCCCAGTCTGCCAAGTTAATGATTCCATGGAATATTCCTTTTCTATTTAATATGACCTCGAGCCTTGAGCCTTTTGCAATCATTTTTCTCACCTGGGAACGTGGGGAGAGCTTCCCAAAGCAGCTCCTTGGTTAGTGTGAAGGGTATCTCATCAAAGACACTTAGTTTATCATTGATTCTTGTCTTCATCTTCCACACTAAGGTATGACTCTTCATTCCACTCTCTACCCTACCCTTTTCTACTCTTTTCTATTGTCATCTTGCTGATGGGACATTTGGAATGGTGCTGCAACCTTGCAACCACCACTCCAAGTGCCTACTCATGCTCAATCCATGATTCCCTTAGCCATTCATTGATGCTAATGCTTATATCTCATGCCTAGCATATGTATTCCATGATTTACCTATTAACATCATACTATTTGATATCAAACTGAACTATAGAGTGTATTATGTGCATGTTTAACATTGCCATATGATTCCAATCGAATTTCTATTAGTTTCTCTAGCTATTGCATGCTATTCCTCATCAATGCAATCAATTCCAACTCATGCCATGATGTTTATCACTTGAACTTGATAGCTCAAATTGGGGCTTTTTAATTGGACCATTGGATTGGGTTAATTCCTTGATTTATAGTGTCCTACTACTATTGTTAAGTATGCCTCCAAGTTTTGATTGATCCGAACACCGGAAGACTCATTTCGGACCAAAATCCCCAAAATCCACTATTTTGCCCAAGGACAATTTTGGTCGATACTTTTGGTCGATACCATCGACCAAGACCATCGACCAAAGTTGTTGCTGACAACAACCTTGGTCAGTTTTGACTCAAATGACATCCGATCTTCCCGACTTCTTTTCTAACTTATTATTGATGTTTGTTTTGGGCCTTAACAATTCTATTGGACTATTCTTGGTATTCTCAATTCATCATCAACTCATCCAAGGTAAGGATGGTTATATCCATAAACATATAAGTCATCAAATATTGAACTGTGCTTTATTTAAAGAATAAAATCCCTAAATTTCCTTTCAATCATTATGAGACTGTTACACATGTGTTAGAACAGTAGCATTTAAATCTTTATACTTTGTTGGGTTACTTTATCATTTTGATTTGCTTATGATTATAATGATTCGTTTCAATATCATGATTTGATTACGATTGTGAATATGCATTGGATGCATGAGAAATGATGAGATTTGATGTGTGATTGCTTACGTATGACTTGGGATTTGGGGGTGTCCTACTGACACTTCTGTCCTTGGGCATCGGAGGGAATAGTATGGGATGTTCTCCGATGGTGCCTATCGACACTCTCCCGAGTTATTGGATGACATACATAGGATTGTCTAGTTGTGTGGCTAGGTTCATCCTTGTCGTGTCAGACCCGAATCGGAAGGGCATTGAGACCGAACAACCCGTGGTAGTGTATGGTTGGATGGGCGCTCTAGGCCGGTAGCCAATCCGGTAGGGGACATAAACCATGCTACGGATACCTGAAAGGGGCCATTTATTGGTAGAGTTGCATATGGATAGACTTGGGCTCACGGGCGCTCAAGACCGGTAACCAATCCGTGAGAGGACGTGAGAGCTTCCCGTTTACTATATGTGGATGACCAATAGGGTTGATGAGTCCGAAATCCGGAATTTCGCTGACTCTAGTGTGAAGGATACCGGAA
Source organism: Hakea prostrata (assembly GCF_041222555.1). Taxonomy (NCBI): domain Eukaryota; kingdom Viridiplantae; phylum Streptophyta; class Magnoliopsida; order Proteales; family Proteaceae; genus Hakea; species Hakea prostrata. The sequence goes on from NC_142603.1 coordinate 28,299,103, forward strand.
AGGATCGCCGAGGGCGAGGAATGGACGTATCTGAATCTGACTTGACTGACTGAGTAGATGACTTGCATTGGGCTAGGCTTTCTTGTGACATGCGCCAAGATGCTTGACCAAATGGTGATGTGAGAGAGCGGTGATTGATCCCCTTACCACGGCTTTTTGATGACTTTACCGATCTTCCCCGGGCATTCCCAAGATATGGAAATGGGAGAGTGACTGATGACCCAGAGAAGTACGGTGCTATGACTTAAAGCATGTCTACCTTAGAGACCAGCATTCATAGAGTTAGGCTCATATCTGCATCATATGTTCCATATCACATTGCATTATTATATGTTCTGAATGTGTATGATTTCTAATTATGGAATAACTTCCTTGCTGAGTTCTTCGAACTCATTCCTTTTTGTGCAAATGTTTTAGATTACATTCCAGGTACCGAAGATTACGATGGCACCTCCTATGAGGCGGACTATGATTCCACATACTACCCTCCGAGTAGTGGCGTCGGTGAGGATCCGTATATTGGAGCCGAGGAGGATTACTGTCACATCCTCCCAGCCGGTACCCTAACTGGCATACCTGAGAGTGTGATCCACAGCCCTAAAGATCAAGTTTAGGAACGATCATATCCATTTAGCACAATAACATAATCAAAAGCAAGAACAAATCATTGTATTCTAATAAGTTAATAATAAAATTCAAGAAAAGATCTCAGAAGGATCACTAAGAATATCAGAGTGCGGAAAACAAGATACCAAATCAAAAGACAACTGTAGAGTATAGCGCAAATATACTCCACAACATATGCGGAAGGTAGATCGAAATCTAAGTAAACCTCTAAGCTAATACATGTAAGGTAAAAGATAAGTCTAAAAGAAACAAGAGAAATCTAATCCACATCTTTAGTCGGCTCTTCTTCATCTTTAGTCTTCATCTTTTTCACCTTGCTCTTCCTTATATGGACTGTCATCATATTTCAAACCTGCAGAGAAGTCTAACAAAAGATATGGTACAAAAGGAGTGTGTTTCGAAAGAAACCCCGTAAGGCAGGTTAAATCCACAATAACATAAATGGCAGGATTACAAAGCAAACATAAATGCAGTATGGTATGAGACAAACAATGAATGTATGAATCTAACTCTATGTATGCTGATCTCTATTGGCAAACATGCTTTAAGTCATAGCACCATACTTCTTTGGGAAGGTCTCATCACACAACGCCTTTTGGTAGTGGGTCCGGCATCCCTCGGGACATTCCATGGCTGGGGGTATAGGTCACCACTCTCTCACATCACCATTGGTCTAAGTACTGGCGCATGTCAGGGTAAAGCCTAGCCAAATGCAAGTCTTCTACTTAGTTATATCAAGTCAGATCCAGATACGTCCATTCCTCGCCCCTAGCGATCCTTTCCGGTATCCTTCACACTAGAGTCCTCATAGTCCCTGACTACGGACTCATCAACCCTATTGGTTATCCACATATGGTAAACGGGAAGCTCTCACGTCCCCTCACGGGTTGGTTACCGGTCTTGAGCGCCCGTGAGCCCAAGTCTATCCATATGCAACCCTCCAATAAATGGCCCCCACAATGTGATTCCTGTCCTCTCACGGGTTGGTTACCGGTCTTGAGCGCCCACAAATCCCCATTGCTACCACGGGTCGTTCGGTCTCAATACCTGCCACATCCTCCCAACCGGTACCCTATCTGGCATACCCGAGAGTGTGATCCACAGCCTGAAGATCAGGTATCGAGTAATCAACCTCCCACATAAACAATAACATAATCATGAACAATAATAATAAAAGTGCGGAAGATAAACCATAGATCCAAATAAGGAAAGAATAAATCATATATAAATCAGAGTACTAGATAAAATCAGAGTGTCTAAAACAGATAAGTAAAGTGAGGCGAAATCCCACTCTACAACCAGCGGAAAAGTAGTTCTAAAAGAGAATAAGCAACACAGAATCTAATCCCAGTAGCAGGTACAATGGGTAACTAAATTGTTCTCAACTTTATAGACAACATCCCTATAAGTATAAATCTCATAAACGGCACAAGGGCGCTTCCACTCTATGGTCAGACTAAGCATCGTACGGAGCATAACCACTCGCGGGATCTTCAGTGTAATTGTTGTAACCGCAATCACCTTCCTGGAGATATGCCTCTTCTCCTTGCGCTTCTTCATAGGGGCCGTCATGATATTCGATGCACATCAGAATAGTCTAACAAACATTGTACAATAAAGGAATGAGTTTCAAAGAAACTCAGTAAGGCAGTTAAATCCATAATAACATAAATGCAATATTTCAGAACAAACATAAATGCAATATGGTATGAGACAAACAATGAATGTATGAATCTAACTCTATATATGCTGGTCTCTATTGGCAGACATGCTTTATGTCATAGCACCGTACTTCTTTAGGAAGGTCTCAATCACTCATCATCAGTTGGTAATGGGTCCGGCATCCCTCGGGACATTCCATGGCTGGGGGTATAGGTCACCACTCTCTCACATCACCATTGGTCTAAGTACCGGCGCATGTCAGGGTAAAGCCTAGCCAAATGTAAGTCTTCTACTTAGTTACATCAAGTCAGATCCAGATACGTCCATTCCTCGTCCCTGACGATCCTTTCCGGTATCCTTCACACTAGAGTCCTCATAGTCCCTGACTACGGACTCATCAACCCTATTGGTCATCCACATATGGTAAATGGGAAGCTCTCACGTCCCCTCACGGGTTGGTTACCGGTCTTGAGCGCCCGTGAGCCCAAGTCTATCCATATGCAACCCTCCAATAAATGGCCCCCACAATGTGATTCCTGTCCACTCACGGGTTGGTTATCGGTCTTGAGCGCCCATGAATCCTCATTGCTACCACGGGTCGTTCGGTCTCAATACCCCTCCGATTAGAGTCTGACATAACGGGACATCCTAGCCAAACACTACTAGACAATCCTAGATATGTCATCCAACAGTTTAGGAAGGTGTCCAGAGGGCATCTCCGGAAACATCCCATAATATTCCCGTAGTAGTCCAAGGACAGAAGTGTCAAAAGGACACCTCTCCTTTCCAAACCATACTTAAGCATACACATGCATCAATTCATATCATCACATATATGGTAACTTCATATATGGAAAGAAATCAATAATTACAATCAATTTGTATATAACTGGTAAGTAAATCATACATGAGTCAATTCAATATAAATAAGTAATGCTACTGATATCAAGACAGTACCACAGTAGTATAACATTATAAGAATCTAATTAAAGAAATAACTTAACAAGATTCAAATATAGAAACTAGGATATGCAATTTATGTTGTTAAAGAAGTAACCATCCTTACCTTTTATAACTCGCAAAGGAATCCTAAGAAATCAAGTAAGATCTTGGCAAACATGAGAAGAAGGTCCTAAACAAGTGTATACAACATATTAGGAAAGATCCCTAACATAAAAGATACCAAAACATCCAAAACAGACCAATTCTGGAGTTGCTGTACTCATTGGTCGAGTGGATTGGTCGACTGGTCCAGTCGACCAATCAGTCGACCAATGCAGACAGTAGCCTATAAAATCAGAGTTTTGAGATATAAAATCCGAATTGGTGGTTCAAAAGGGTACTAATCAAAGGGTAAACTACATTAGTAGTATCCTAGCATATAGGGGACCTCAAAACACTAATCGAATCAAGTCATCAAGATACAAATTAGGAAACAAAAAGTTACCATAATTAGATCAATCATGGTTCTTGAAGAATTCAAGATAGAAATCAAAGACAAGAACAATAGGAGAATGGATCATTGATTCAGGTAAAGGTATCATGAAAAGCATACTTAGATCTTCAAGAAAATAGACCTAAGAGCATAAATCTAAATAAGGAAACAAAACCTACCATATATGTAATTATCATGATTCATGAAGAAAACATGGTATGGTAGAAGAGAAACAACTAGAGATTGATAGATCATGTATCATGAAAAGAAAACACAGCAATTGACTACTAACATGATCAATATAGTAGATCCAAGGAGATCAAAATTCAAATCAAAAGATAAACAAAGACAAGATCATGATTTGATCATGATTCCTTCAAAAGCTTGCAATGATCATGGTTAAGATCATTGCATTAGCCATTAATCCTTAGGAAGATCATGAGAGACAAGTCCAGAGATGTTTGCAACAGAGAATGCAGCATCTCCTCTACTGTCTCAACTCAAAAAGGAAAGAAAAACAGAGATGGAGGAGAAGAAGAGAGTGTAGACATACCTTTGATGCAAAAGGAAGAGTTTTGACGAAGATCCGTCAAGAAAATCACCAAGGATGCAAGGGAGATGACTTGCAGAGGTCTTTGGTTCGTTCCAAAGAGTTTGGAGGCAGAAAATACGAAGTAGACTCGAGATTGGACTTAAATAGAGCAAACAAGACCTAATTGCCAAAGACAGCACTCATTGGTCGAGTGGATTGGTTGACTGGTCCAGTCGACCAATGCGACCAATGCGACAATTCCAAAACGGGGGAATTGAAGACCCGGATCAAATCCAATCCTAAAGGGGTTTTGCACACATACCAAGTGACTTACCTAATAGGTAGAAATGCCTTCAAACCATGACAAAGAGCACTCCAAGTCCATCAACTAATCCGATCTTCATCAAGATTCAGTTTCCATAAATAGAACTTCATCATCAACTCTCATGGATTCAAAGCCAGACACCAAGTCCTCCACTGGGATGGCCCAAAGCTGACTTCTTACTTTACTTTGGGTCACTGGACCTACAAATAACAAGGTTTCCGGGTCAAGGTTAGGGCTGGGTTTTACATTCTCCCCCCCTTAAAGAAATTTCGTCCTCGAAATTGAAAGCGTACCTGTGCTTCCAAAGAGGTAAGGAAACTTCTCCTTCCTGTCTTCTTCCTTCTCCCAAGAAGCTTCTTCAGGGGTATGGTTCTTCCACCGAATCTTCACCAAAGGAATGGTGCGATTCCGCAGCTGCTTGTCCTTCTTATCCAAGATTTCGGCCGGTTCTTCATCGTCTAAGTCCTTCGGGTGCTTGCTGCAAAATGTGTTCCGGATTCTCTATGTATTTCCGGAGCATCGAAATATGAAACACATTGTGAACACCAGCAAGAGGCGGAGGTAATGCTAATCGATACGCAACGGGTCCAACCTTTTCCAAAATCTCGAAAGGTCCAATGAAACGAGGGCTAAGCTTTCCCTTAACATTAAATCTCATCACACCCTTCATTGGTGAAACCTTCAGAAAAACTTTCTCTCCAACTTGAAATTCCAACTCGGTCCTTCTCTTATCGGCATAAGATTTACTTTCTTGGTAGGCGGACTTAATCCTTTCTCTTATCATATCTACCATAGCACTCGTAGCTTCAATCATCTCGGGACCTAAGACTTTTCTTTCACTGTCTCGATCCAGTACAAAGGTGTCCTACAAGTACTTGCCATACAAAGCCTTGAATGGAGCCATGCCTATTGTTGCTTGATAAGCTGTTGTTATAGGCAAACTCAACCAAAGCTAGGTGTTCATCCCAATTACCACCCATATCCACCACACAAGATCTGAGCATGTCTTCCAATGTCTGAATTGTCCGCTCGGATTGTCCATCAGAGCTTGTGGATGATGAGCTGTACTCAAGTTCAATTGGGTTCCCAAGGCCTTACGCAAACTATTCCAAAACCTTGAGGTGAACCTAGGATCACGATCCGAAACAATACTCAATGGCACACCATGCGGGCGAACCACATTATCCACGTAAAGCCTTGCTAGCTTATCCAGTATGAGTGATCTTCATAGGAATGAAGTGGGCTGATTTGGTCAACCTATCAACAATCACCCACACGGTGTCATTGCCTTTACTTGTCCGAGGCAAGCTAGTCACAAAGTCCATAGAGATATCCTCCCACTTCCAACTAGGAATAGGAAGAGGTTGAAGTAATCCAGATGGGGGTTGTCGAATGGCTTTCACACATTGGCAAGTCTCACACTTGGCAACAAAATCATCAACATCAGCCTTCAGACCAATCCACCAAAAATGTTCCCTCAAGTCCTTGTACATCTTGGTGCTTCCGGGTGTATAGTAAAGGGCTGATGGTGTGCTTCCTTCAATATTTCCTTCTTAATTTCTTCGTTTGCGAGGCACGCACAGTCTTCCTCTAAACAATAAAGCACCATCCATGGATATACCAAAGTCGGGGTCCGACTCGGGATTCGAAGAAATCTTCTCAACTTTGATCAAAAGTTCTTGGTCGAACTCTGTGAGCAACAATCTTATCTCTAAGGCCAGATCTTGCCGTCATGGCGAAAGAGAATAAAATCAGAATTCTCGGGGACAATTTCCAAATCAAAACTCTCAATAGAAGACCACAATGGTAAACTCAAAGCATTCAAATCCAAAGTCTTCTTCGGTTCTTCCTACTACGAGCATCGGCAACAACGTTTGCCTTCCCGGGGTGATCTTGAATATCACAATCATAATCGAGAGACTAGTTCTAACCATCTCCTTTGTCTCATGTTCAACTCCTTTTGGGTGAAGAAGTATTTCAAACTCTTATGATCCGTGAAAATGGCAATCTTCTCACCGTAGAGGTAATGTCTCCAAATCTTCAAAGCAAAGACAACAGCGGCAAGTTCTAGATCGTGAGTGGGGTAATTCCGCTCATAATCTTTCAATTGCCGAGAAGCATAGGCTACGACCTTGCCATGTTGCATCGATACGCAACCCAATCCAATCTTTGGCGCATCGGTATAAATTGTCATACCACCGGAACTATCAGATATAGTCAAAATCGGGGCACTTGTCAATCTATCTTTCAACTCTTGGAAATTCTTCTCACAGGTGTCAGACCAAACAAACTTTTCTTCTTTCCTGGTCAACTTAGTCATAGGAGCAGCCAACCGAGAAAAATTCTCAATAAACCTTCTGTAGTAACCCGCCAATCCAAGAAAACTTCTTATTTCCGTTACCAACTTCGGTCTTTCCCAATCAGCCACAGCTTGAACCTTTTCAGGATCGACACGAATACCTTCGGCTGAAACCACATGGCCAAGGAATACTACCCTCTTAAGCCAGAAATCACACTTGCTAAACTTAGCGTACAACTTCTTTTCTCGCAACCTTTGCAAAGTGAAACTTAGATGGCTCGCATGCTCTTCTTCTCTCTTCGAATAGATCAAGATGTCGTCGATGAATACAATCACAAACTTATCAAGCACATCGTGAAATACTTGGTTCATGAGGTCCATGAACACCGCAGGAGCATTGGTCAATCCGAAGGGCATGACTCTGAACTCGTAGTGACCATACCGTGTTTGGAAAGCTGTCTTGAAGATATCACTAGACTTCACTTTCAATTGGTGATATCCGGACCTTAAGTCAATCTTTGAGAACACAACTGCACCCTTTAACTGATCGAAGAGATCATCAATTCTGGGCAGCGGGTATCTATTCTTGATAGTCAGCTTATTCAACTCACGGTAGTCGATGCACAAGCGCATACTACCGTCTTTCTTCTTGACAAACAAGACCAGAGCTCCCCAAGGTGATACACTAGGTTGTACGAAACCTCTATCAATGAGCTCATTCAACTGATTTTGCAACTCTTTCAACTCGGTAGGAGCCATCCTATACGGAGCTTTAGATACCGGAGCGGCACCGGGGACGAGATCAATAGAAAACTCGACATCCACTGTCTGGAGGCACTCCCGATAGATCATCGGGGAAGACATCAACAAAGTCACGAGACAACCACGACTTCATCGACTCTTTTCTCCACTTTACCCTTGCCTTCGGATGAAGCATCATCCACTAGGGCATAGACTTGCATCGGTCTCAGACAGACACCCTCTTACAAACCCTTCTCTTCTCACCATGGAATTCTAAGACCGGACTTCCACAAATATGGAACTGAATCTTCTTTGAGGAACAAAGGAACACAGCTTTGTGGGCTGTTAACCAATCAATTCCCAAAATAACATTGAAGTCCTTCATATCAAGAATTACAAAATTGGCTTCCAAGTTCTTCTCACCAATCAACACGGGACATTTAGATAACCCCTTATCTAGTTTCACAACAGGACCGTGGGTGTACTAATCAATAAACAACTAGACAACTTCTCGGGGATTAGGTCAGTCTTCTTGATGAATGCGAGATGACATGAATGAATGAGATGCACCCGTATCAAATAAGACAAATGCGAAATAGAAGCAACTAACAATGTACACCTGTAATCACTTCATGGCTTGGATCCTGCTCAGCCTTTGGAAATACTGAACACTCTACCGGAGGGAGGAGTAGGAGCACTCTTCACCACCTGGAGCGCGGGCTGCTGGACGGGCCGCTTCGGACGAGCACGAGCGAAATGACCAGCTTGCTTGCGGTAAAAGCAAACGGGATTCTTTGGGTCCAAGCGGGGTAGCTGCAACGAGGGCTTCGAGCAAAAGGCCTAGCACTTGCACTCACTGGTGGTCGGTTTCCGCCATCTTGTCTAAACTGGCCGGGCTGCTGAAAACCCGAGTTTTGACCTACACTCTTAGGCTGAAAGGTAGGAGTGGGGTAGGGTGTAGGTCTCACAAAACGCCGATCATTACGATCCACCAACCCAAGGTTCCTTGGCTGCCAGGGCTTTTGCACACGTGCACTTTCCTTCTCTGTTTCTTCCAATTTCTTCGAGTTACTGCACCACTTGAGCATAGCTCACTATAGGCTGGACGTGTGAGGTAAGCTTTAATGGCAAGGCGCAGTCCTTTGAAGAACTTCTTCGCTTTGGCGAGATCGACCTTCGAGAGAATGCGGAGCAAAGAAATGAAGCTCCTCAAACTTCTGTTGGTACTCCAACACGGACAAAGATCCTTGTGTGAGAACCATAAACTCAGCTTCCTTCGCATCCTTCACCGCCTCGGGAAATAATTCATACAAAAAGCCTCTTTGAACAACTCCCAAGTTACAACTCCTGCATGCAAACCTTCCAAAACAGGCCGAGTGGAGATCCACCATGCATCGGCTTCTTGTTGCAACACGTTCGGCAAACGAGAATCTTCGAGCTTCCGAGCATTGCGGATGTCGGAAAGCCTTCTCCAACTCACGAAGCCACTTGTTAGGAAACAAGGGGTCCTTGGTAACTCCGGTGAAAGTGGGTACTTGCATCTTGAGAAAACTCTCCATCGGGCGAGTATGAGGAGTTCCGCTAAACCTCCCGCATTCGGGGCTGCGGCATGAGGATTCACATTAGCACCAGTTCGAGTCTCATTATGCGAGTCATGAAACCCACCAACATCTGGTTGAGCCGAGCTGCTGTCTTTGCATCATATTGCCCATAATATTGGAAATATCACGGAAGCTTCCTACATTCGGGGCACCGGGTATCTCATGGGTACCCTGATCAACATTAGGTATCTCACCATCTCCATGAGGTATTTCACCACCACCCTGAGGTATTTCACCACCTCCTTGACCACTGGATTCACCACGCCCACTTCTCAGAGTAACCATTACTCAAAAACCGAGAACATCAAAATACCGAATTTCGAAGTTTCAACATAAACCACAAGTCCAAATGTTTTGAAAACTTAAATCATGCTCAAATATATCCATATAGTCATCAAACAATAATCCATAAGGCAAAAATCACATTTTCCAAAAATTCAACAGCAAAAGAGGTCTTTGTGACCATTGGTCGATTGGTCGACTGCCGTCGACCAATGAGTCGACCAATGCAGACAGAATGCGAAAATTCGCATTATAAGCCTCATTTCCACATTCCAACTTCATTTTATCTTCTCCAAAGGTGAGAGAGCTCTAGGGAAAGTCTCCAAAGGTTCTCACAAGTGTTCTTGAGGTGTTTTGGTGCTTCAACAACAACACAACAACACACAACCATCACAAACAAGGTAAATCTCTCAGTCTTTCTTCCATTTTCATCTTCTCATGCTTGCATTTCAATCAAAACCATGCTTTGCTTGTATCCAATGCTAGAAATCATGCTTAGGAATACTTAGAAACATATTCCCTAGGTTTTAAACACAATGCCATGCATAGACAACAAGTTCTAACATATTGGTGTTCGTCTCGCAACGTTTTCATATCGAAATCGTTATCTTTAGAAAATTTTCGTTTTCTCTCAAACCGCTTGAAATTTTCGCACGAAATCAAATGCTACATGCTCAAGATGATATTGTAGATAGGTCCATAAAATTTGATTTAACCAATTTCAACTTTTCAAAAATCCAATTTTGACCTAAATTGCAAAATCCCCAAATTTCCTTCTTGCTGAATTTTTCGCTTTAATTCAAGTTTTCGATCGATTTTCTTCAAACAAACTTCATAGACATGAAATTCCAAGTATTGCGCACATGATAGTATGTTCAAATCAAATTTCCCCCAAATTTGAAATTTTCCGAAAAATTACGAAAATACCCTTTTGGCTCAAATCTTAAAGTAGCACTAACTGGAAATGTCTCTTGTCTCTTTCATAGATACACTATGCAGAGGGGAGGGCGAGGATGAGGTAGAGGTCGTGGTCGCATTGTAGGGGCACTTAGGGGGCGGAGGTCGGGTTCCTTCGAGCCTTGACGGGAGGTTCGGAGACCGGACATGTTCGACACACCTCAGGCCGAGTTTTTGTACGAGGCCTACTTTAGTTACTGTAACATCGAGTTGGGACGTCTACTTCACCTACGCCAGCTCAGAGTCTTTAGGATTCGGCAGAGATTCGACACGTTGCGGTGGATTCATCTCTTCACCGAGGATCTGCCCGGTATACCGGAGCTAGTGAGGTTGTTCTTCGGCAACCTTACCTAGGGGCTCGAGGTCAAGGACATCCACTTAAACTTGTCCTAAGGAGCGGGGTCTTCCGGACTCGGATTCGCTTTTCCACCCGAGCACTGGCTGAGATCTTGCGGGTTCCTTACTATCCACGGCGGTGTGTGTGGATACCTGCGGAGCAGATTTGGACAGCCATCGATGCCGTACGAGCTTCGCGAGATATGCTCTACGCTATGGGATAGTCGTTGATGCTTCACTCCGTGGACCAGCGGACGGATGACGGATTCTGCACGGATTATCGGTCGCATAGTCGGCCGAAACATTATGCCGAAGGCCGGACATCACCATCGGGTCACGGTGATGGAGGCCTTAGTCATCTACCGCATCTACATGGGCTTCGAGATCGATCTCTCCTACATCATTCAGCGGGTCATCTTGGACTTGGTTCTGCGGCCTAGCATGCGGAACCTTTGCTATGGGAGGCTACGACCTTGATCTTCGGGCATTTCGGGGTGAGTTTCGAGGATACACCGGTGGACACTGGTTCACGGGGATACGTCATCGGGACTCGGACCATTCGTCGGATGAGGCTGCGGCGATCGAGAGATCTCCGGTCCGGAGGGTGAGGATGATGAGGAGTCGGAGGATGAGGATCGGGAGTCGGAGGATGGAGGAGAGGATATCGGTCCGATAGTGATGATCAGGCCGGAGATGATCTGAGAGATGCACGAGGCTGAGCCGGTGCATCACGAGTTTCCTTCATCACACTTCGAGGCGGGTGGCCCCTCTCATGCGGTTCCGGAGACTTCGATCTTGGGGCACGAGATGAGATCGATGACTTCCATGCTAGAGAGGATGGAGGTCGGACGAGGAGCAGATGTATGAGAGGATGGAGTCACGACGGGATAGGATAGAGCATCGGGTGACTCAGCTAGCGGAGGAGTTCGAGCATACGAGAGATCGAGAAGATCACCTAGATAGACGGTACCCTAGGATTTTCATTTATGCATTTCGGATGTAATCGTTGTAAAAGCTTTTGAAATTAATGAAGTTCATTTTGTTTCACTTAATTATTGTATATTATGCACCTTTCTTTTCTTTGCATTAGTGACATTTGTTTAAGTATAATTATGGTATGTTATTCGGAAATGTTCTGTTATGCTTCATAGGTTAAGTTTCTAATCCAAGTGTTCTACTATTCACTTCTAAGAGTAGAGGAGTCATTTCGGATCAATGACTCGGGAGTGTTCGAGTTATTGTCTTTTGTGGTTAGGATTTCCTCGAACCTTGGGCTCGATACCAATCTGTCACATCCTCCCAGCCGGTACCCTATCCGGCATACCCGAGAGTGTGATCCACGGCCCGAAGATCAGGTATCGAGTAATCAACCTCCCACATAAACAATAACATAATCATGAACAATAATAATAAAAGTGCGGAAGATAAACCATAGATCCAAATAAGGAAAGAATAAATCATATATAAATCAGAGTACTAGATAAAATCAGAGTGTCTAAAACAGATAAGTAAAGTGAGGCGAAATCCCACTCTACAACCAGCGGAAAAGTAGTTCTAAAAGAGAATAAGCAAGACAGAATCTAATCCCAGTAGCAGGTACAATGGGTAACTAAATTGTTCTCAACTTTATTGACAACATCCCTATAAGTATAAATCTCATAAACGGCACAAGGGCGCTTCCACTCTATGGTCGGACTAAGCATCGTACGGAGCATAACCGCTCGCGGGATCTTCAGTGTAATTGTTGTAACCGCAATCACCTTCCTGGAGATATGCCTCTTCTCCTTGCGCTTCTTCATAGGGGCCGTCATGATATTCAGTACCTGTAGAATAGTCTAACAAACATTGTACAATAAAGGAATGAGTTTCAAAGAAACTCAGTAAGGCAGTTAAATCCATAACAACATAAATGCAATATTTCAGAACAAACATAAATGCAATATGGTATGAGACAAACAATGAATGTATGAATCTAACTCTATATATGCTGATCTCTATTGGCAGACATGCTTTAAGTCATAGCACCGTACTTCTTTAGGAAGGTCTCAATCACTCATCATCAGTTGGTAATGGGTCCGGCATCCCTCGGGACATTCCATGGCTGGGGGTATAGGTCACCACTCTCTCACATCACCATTGGTCTAAGCAGCGGCGCATGTCAGGGTAAAGCCTAGCCAAATGCAAGTCTTCTACTTAGTTACATCAAGTCAGATCCATATACGTCCATTCCTCGTCCCTGACGATCCTTTCCGGTATCCTTCACACTAGAGTCCTCATAGTCCCTGACTACGGACTCATCAACCCTACTGGTCATCCACATATGGTAAACGGGAAGCTCTCACGTCCCCTCACGGGTTGGTTACCGGTCTTGAGCGCCCGTGAGCCCAAGTCTATCCATATGCAACCCTCCAATAAATGGCCCCCACAACGTGATTCCTGTCCTCTCACGGGTTGGTTACCGGTCTTGAGCGCCCATGAATCCCCATTGCTACCACGGGTCGTTCGGTCTCAATACCCCTCCGATTAGGGTCTGACATAACGGGACATCCTAGCCCAACACTACTAGATAATCCTAGATATGTCATCCAATAGTTTAGGAAGGTGTCCAGAGGGCATCTCCGGAAACATCCCATAATATTCCCGTAGTTGTCCAAGGACAGAAGTGTCAAAAGGACACCTCTCCTTTCCAAACCATACTTAAGCATACACAAGCATCAATTCATATCATCACATATATGGTAACTTCATATATGGAAAGAAATCAATAATTACAATCAACTTGTATATAACTGGTAAGTAAATCATACATGAGTCAATTCAATATAAATAAGTAATGCTACGATATCAAGACAATTACCACGGTAGTATAACATTATAAGAATCTAATTAAAGAAATAACTTAACAAGATTCAAATATAGAAACTAGGATATGCAATTTATGTTGTTAAAGAAGTAACCATCCTTACCTTTTATAACTCACAAAGGAATCCTAAGAAATCAAGTAAGATCTTGGCAAACTTGAGAAGAAGGTCCTAAACAAGTGTATACAACATATTAGGAAAGATCCCTAACAGAAAAGATACCAAAACATCCAAAACAGACCAATTCTGGAGTTGCTGTACTCATTGGTCGAGTGGATTGGTCGACTAGTCCAGTCGACCAATCAGTCGACCAATGCAGACAGTAGCCTATAAAATCAGAGTTTTGAGATATAAAATCCGAATTGGTGGTTCAAAAGGGTACTAATCAAGGGGTAAACTACATTAGTAGTATCCTAACATATAGGGGACCTCAAAACACTAATCGAATCAAGTCATCAAGATACAAATTAGGAAACAAAAAGTTACCATAATTAGATCAATCATGGTTCTTGAAGAATTCAAGATAGAAATCAAAGACAAGAACAATAGGAGAATGGATCATTGATTCAGGTAAAGGTATCATGAAAAGCATACTTAGATCTTCAAGAAAATAGACCTAAGAGCATAAATCTAAATAAGGAAACAAAACCTACCATATATGTAATTATCATGATTCATGAAGAAAACATAATATGGTAGAAGAGAAACAACTAGAGATTGATAGATCATGTATCATGAAAAGAAAACACAGCAATTGACTACTAACATGATCAATATAGTAGATCCAAGGAGATCAGAATTCAAATCAAAAGATAAACAAAGACAAGATCATGATTTGATCATGATTCCTTCAAAAGCTTGCAATGATCATGGTTAAGATCATTGCATCAGCCATTAATCCTTAGGAAGATCATGAGAGACAAGTCCAGAGATGTTTGCAACAGAGAATGCAGCATCTCCTCTACTGTCTCAACTCAAAAAGGAAAGAAAAACAGAGATGGAGGAGAAGAAGAGAGTGTAGACATACCTTTGATGCAAAAGGAAGAGTTTTGACGAAGATCCGTCAAGAAAATCACCAAGGATGCAAGGGAGATGACTTGCAGAGGTCTTTGGTTCGTTCCAAAGAGTTTGGAGGCAGAAAATACGAAGTAGACTCGAGATTGGACTTAAATAGAGGAAACAAGACCTAATTGCCAAAGACAACACTCATTGGTCGAGTGGATTGGTCGACTGATCCAGTCGACCAATCAGTCGACCAATGCAGACAGCAATTCCAAAACAGGGAATTGAAGACCCAGATCAAATCCAATCCTAAAGGGGTTTTGCACACATACCAAGTGACTTACCTAATAGGTAGAAATGCCTTCAAACCATGATAGAGAGCACTTCAAGTCCATCAACTAATCCGATCTTCATCAAGATTCAGTTTCCATAAATAGAACTTCATCATCAACTCTCATGGATTCAAAGCCAGACACCAAGTCCTCCACTGGGATGGCCCAAAGCTGACTTCTTACTTTACTTCGGGTCACTGGACCTACAAATAACAAGGTTTCCGGGTCAAGGTTAGGGCTGGGTTTTACAATACCCCTCCGATTAGGGTCTGACATAACGGGAAATCCTAGCCAAACACTACTAGACAGTCCTAAATATGTCATCCAACAGTTTAGGAAGGTGTCCAGAGGGCATCTCCGGAAGCATCCCATAATATTCCCGTAGTTGTCCAAGGACAAAAGTGTCAAAAGGACACCTCTCCTTCTCGAACCATACTTAATCAATCACAATCACAAATCAATCATATCATACACATTTACAGTATATAGAAAATATACCATAATAAGATTCATCTCATATACAGTTGACAAATAAAGACTTTCATAAACTAAAGAAAGCAGGTAAATAATGCTACTGTAATTGAAGTAAATACAGCAGTAATATATTCATAAAAGAATCTAATTATGGTAACAAATCCAAAAGATTCTAATATAGAAACTAAAATCACACAATCTATGCTATTATAGAAGTAACCATCCTTACCTTATATAACTTGAAGAGAATCTCCAAGGATCAAGGAGAATCTTCCCAAACTTGGCAAGAAGGTCCTAAACAAGTATGTATATCATATTAGGAAAGAAACCTAGAAGGAAAGATATCAAAACATCCAAAACAGACCAAATCTGGAGTTGCTGTACTCATTGGTCGATTGGATTGGTCTACTGTCTCAGTCGACCAATCAGTCGACCAATAGAGACTGTGGCCTACAAAATCAGAGTTTTAAGAATAAAGAACCGAATTTGGTGGTTCAAAAGGGTACCAAACAAGGGGGAAACTACTATGACAGTATCCTAGTATATAGAGGACTTCAAAACACTAATCAAATCAAGTCTTCAAGTTACAAATTAGGAAACAAAAGTTACCATAATTAGATCAATCATGGTTCTTGAAGAATTCATAGTAACAATCATGGACAAGAAGGATAGGATGATGGATCATTGGTTGTGATAAAGAAATCATGAAAAGCATGCATAGATCTTCAAGAAAAATAGATCTAAGACTGAAGAACATGAATCTAAATAAGGAAACAAAACTTACCATAAATGTATCAGTTATGGTTCTTGGAGAAAGCATGGTATGATCAAGAAGAAAGAACTAGAGATTGATAGGTTACAACTCTTGTAAAGAAAACACAACGATTGACTACTAATATGATCAATAAAACAGATCTAAGAAGATCAGAATTTGAATCAAAAGATGAACAAAGACAAGATCATGATTTAGATCATGATTCCTTCAAAAGCTTGCAATGATCATTATTAAGATCATTGCATTAGCCATTAATCCTTAGGAAGATCAAGAGGGATGAGTAGAGAGATGTTTGCAACAGAGAATGCAGCATCTTCTCTACTATGTCAGCCCAAAAAGGAAAGAAAAACAGAGATGGAGAAGAAGAAGAGAGTGTAGACATACCTTTGATGCAAGAGGAAGAAGATTACTTGAGTTCTTGCGAGGGATCAACCAAGGATGCAAGGAAATTGATTAGAATGAAGTTCTAACTCGTTCCAGAGGCTTAGGAGGCAGAGGAGACGAATTAATCCCGAGATTGGACTTAAATAGAGCAACAAAGACCTAAATCCGGAAAACAGATCTCATTGGTCGATTGGATTGGTCTATCGGCCCGATCGACCAATCGATCGACCAATGGAGACAAAGAAGGTACAGATTGCCTTTGTTTTGGTCATAACTTCTTTGTTTGAAGTCCGATTGATCCGAAATTCGAAAGGGAACTTCACACAAACATACTAAGACTATATAGCATGAATTGGGCATCATCCATGGTCCAAAAATCAGTACTTTATTACTTGGGAACATGAGTTTCTAAATTGGAAACAGCATGATTCTCATAGCAAACTCACCATGGATTCAAGGGAAGAATTAGAGAGAACAAGGCTTCTCTCTAATGGAATATCAAGAACATATCAGAGGCAAGAATAACTAAATAGAAAATCAAAAGAATACTAATCCTACAATGAGAGGAATCAAAAATAGAAACTTACTAGAATGCTTATATCAATGGTCAACATAGAAGGCTAAAATGGCTAGAAAGAAAGGGGAATTGATTCAAGGAAATGAAACACATTGGAACAGCAGTAAAGGCTAAGATCAAACATGTTAAACATTAATGCGAAAAGAAGCTACAGTAGAATGATCATGCTATCCAAAACTCAATCAAAATCAGTGAAGAATTGAGGAGATTCACCATGTGGTTTCAAGGAATGGATAGAGTGATTGGGGGTTCACTCTAAGACATAAGGAGATTAGAGAATAGGTAGTTATAGTAGTGTAACACCTTCTCCATAATCAAAACATCAAGATAGAACATAAGAAGAAGAAAAGAGAGAAGAAGGAGATAAAACACTGAAATCAAGGTCTAACTTCAAGATGTAACATTAAACTAACCTTTCTTCACCCAAAATAGATAGGGTGTCCTGGCTAGGTTTGGGCTGGATTTCACAATTACTATCCGCACCAGGGTTAGCCCCACAGTTGTGCAGGAGCGGCAGCGCTGGGTTTACTTCATCCGTACTGTTGAGGAGACTACCATTAGTATAGAAGAAACCCTAGCATAGTGCCCCATTCCCCTGGTGTATTTGTGGAACCTTGGATATTGTAATTAACTTGTCTTTGAATTATTCTGGTGATATTCGGATATATAACTAACTTGATTTACTTCTTTTCCACTGCTCTGAGAGGGTGACTACCACACCTTCTCACCCTTTATGATTTTGATCACACTTTATTATTATCTATATTCCGCACTCTGATTTAGTTACTCTTATCTTATTCATGATACTTGGTATTAGCTGTTTTTACCATTGATTATTACTGTTCATGATTGTGTTACCGTGTATGTGGGAGGCATGGACCTCAGATCATTGATCCTTGGATTGTGGATCACATCCCGGGTATTCCAAATGGGGTACCGGCTGGGTGGATGTGACACTTTTCCTTGGCATCAGCTAGTCTTGATAGCTCATCTGCCATCATATTTTCTTTTCTTGGGATCTGACATACTTTCAGATTCCTGAATTCTTTCTGCAATGCTTGCACAATCTCTTGATATTTTTGCAATCGGGGTTCTTTTACACCATACTCCCCTTGTACTTGATTAACAATAAACTGTGAGTCACTAAAAATAGTTACCTTAGCTATCGCCAATGCTTTCGACAAGCGAAGTCCAGCTATTAGAGCCTCGTACTCTGCTTCATTGTTACTTGCTTCGAATGCGAATCTTAATACATACCGAATAATAAAACTTGCTAGACTTTTCAAAATAATTCCAGCCCCTGCTCCTTATTACTCAAGCCATCCACGTATACCTCCCACACGGTCGGAATAGTGGGTTCAACAATCTCCTCCACTGATGCAGTAGTTTCTACTACGAAGTCAACCAATGCTTGGGCTTTAATTGTTGTTCAAGGCTTAAAGCTTACTTGGAATTCGCTTAGCTCGACTGACCATGCTACCATTCTTCCAGACAAATCAGGTTTAAAAAGAACTTTACAAAGGGGAAAAGTAGTAAATACCTCGATTGGATGAGCCTGAAAGTATGGCCGTAGTTTTCTAGCTGCTATCATAAGAGCCAAGGCCTGCTTTTCGATCTGAGAGTACTGTGTTTCTGCGTCGAGTAATACGTGGCTGACATAATAGATTGGCCACTGCTTTTTGTCTTTTTCCCGAACGAGTATCGCGCTTACTGCCGAGGGGGATGTTGCTAAATATAGTTGCAAAATTTCTCCCTTTTCTGGTCGGGATAGTAGCGGTGGTCTTCCCAGTGTTTCCTTCAGATCTTCGAAAGCCTTCTGACACTCTTTTGTCCATTTCGCCTCCTTATTGCCCTTCAAATCTTTGAGTGCTTTGAAAGAAGGTAGGCACTTTTCTCTCGACTGTGAGATGAACCGGTTCAACGCGGCTACTCTTCCTGTTAAGCATTGCACATCTCGAATAGTCTTGGGTGCTTCCATATCGATCAAAGCCTGTATTTTGGCTTGATTAGCCTCAATACCTCTTTGTGATACCATAAAGCCCAGGAACTTGCCCGACGAGACTCCGAAGGCACACTTTTCTGGATTTAGCTTCATTTGGTACTTCCGCAATACTGAAAATACTTCCGCTAAATCCTCAATATGTTTTGACCTCGCAGTGCTCTTCACTAGCATATCATCAACATATGCTTCCATGTTTAAAAATTTTGTTGACAGCCCTCTGATAAGTAGCCCCTGCATTTTTCAGGCCGAATGGCTTGACTTTGTAGTAGAAGCTTTCGTGATCGATCATGAAAGCAATAAACTTTTCATCCTCTTTGTTCATAAGGATCTAGTTATATCCTGAGTACGCATCCATGAAACTCAATGTTTCATATCCTGCCGAGGCATCTATCAACAGATCTATCCTGGGCAACGGATAACAATCTTTTGGGCAAGCCTTGTTGAGATCTGTGTAATCTGTACACATTCTCCATTTTCCATTTGCCTTCTTGACCATCACCACGTTGGCCAACTAGACTGGGCATTCTATGGGCTCAATGAAACTAGAGTTCTTCAAATTTTCAACCTCACCCCGAACGGCCTCATGCTTTTCTATGGTGAAATTTCTCCCCTTTTGAATTACCGGTTTCACATTCTGATCTATCCAAAGTTTATGTTCTGCAACCTGCCGATCAATTCCCGGCATATCCTCTGCAGACCATGTGAACACATCGCTGTTTTGCTGAAGAAAAGACTTCAGCTCCTTCCTGAATTCTTCCAGCTGCTCAGACCCGATATAAGTAATTCCTTTTTCGTTATCGGGATACAGCTGAATTTGTTCCAACTTCTCGACTGGCTCGGGCCTTTGCATCTATGCCTCGTCCCGATCGTCTCATACTTCTATTGGTAACGCAGTTACCTTCCTTGGGTCCTCCTTATCCTTCAAATATGCCACATAACACTGTCGAGAGATTCTCTGGTCAGAAGAAACCTGACCAATTCCCATTTCTGTCGGGAATTTTATTTTCAGGTGCTTTGTTGAAACTATAGCACCTAACTTCGATAAGGATTCGATAAGGATGGCCTTCCGAGAATGACGTTATAAGCCGGAAGTTCTCGAACCACCAAAAAGTTTACCTAACAGTAGCCTCTTTAGGGAAGCTTCCAATCGAAAGATCTAGCTATACTGGATCCTTCGCTATTGCTGACGATCCCGCAAAGCCATATAGGTGTGTGGATGACGGCTCCATCAAGTCTTCATCCACTTTAAGCTTTTGATAAGCTGCATAAGATAAAAGGTCTGCAGCAGACCCGGTGTCACACCTCGCCCGCCAGGCCCGGTTAACCGCCCGACAACCCGCGGATGTGAACCGTCACAGGATCCATGGTTTTAGTCTATCAATAATAATAAATACAAATACATGAATCAATAGCAAAAATAGTACAATAATCAATAAAAAGGTTACAGGAGTCCAAATACTCCGATAAATATCCAAGAAATAATCAAAGGAAAGAATCAAGAATCAAATGTAATATCGAGTTCAGCGGAAGCAAAAAGAATAACTAAATAATCTTTATCTTCAGGAGGCTTCATGCTCTGCAAGTCCATGTACCACTGTCTGTCTCACATCAGCTTTATACGAGAAAGCTCTTTCATATGAATCATCTCCAACTTCCGACATTGTGCAACCACCTGTACAGTTTATATAATACATACAATGAAAGGAATGAGTTCCAACGAACTCAGTAAGGAACAAGCAATTCTCATATATATGTCAATACAATCCACGAATGCACAGATGAAATGATATGGATGGTATGCAGAAATATGAATGCTACTAAGATCTAACTATGCAAGTCTCTAATGGCTGACATGCTTTAAGATATACACCAGCCCTCCTTTGGGTAAGTCTCATCACTCTGATCCGGCAAGGACTGGTTACCTCTGTAGGGATCCTGGGCAAAGGGGTAAGTCCACACCTGGCTCTCAAAACCGTGGCTGGGGGTTAAGTCAACACTCTCTCACCACGACCATTGGCAATGAGTACTGGCGCATTTCGGGGTTTCTAATCCAATGCAAGGTCATAACGGTAACATACTATATGAAGTCCAGATACTTCCCCTATGGCACCAACCAACTCGGTTCAGTATCCTTCACAACCTAGGAGTGTGAATCCTCACGGACCCGGCTACCTCTGTTGGACTCCACTCCTTAACCCTATGGTCATCCACATATTATTGGGGCGGATGCTCTCATGACTCCTCGCGACACCCGGTCCGCTCCTTGGACGTCCATGAGCCCAACCCTAAAATATGCAACCCTACCATTACATGACCAATAGTGGACCACTGAGTCTCCGCACGGACTGGTTACCGCTGTTGGATGAAACATAGTCACGTCACCATTGTCACGGGTCACCCGGCTTCAATTCCCCTGCCGAAAGGGTAATAGCATGTGGGGTACCTAGCCATGCAATTCTAGACTCCCTAAGTATGTCATCAAGTAATCATGATAGTGCTGGAGACATCAGCAGGCATGTGTCCCATTCCACAGCCTTCTGATATCCCAAGCCAAGATATCCCAATGGAATACCCCTTCCATCACAATCACACTACAACACTCTTTATCATACCATGAACAGTTGTGCAATATCATAAAAGATGAAGTACATCAAGGAATACCACAAACAGAAAGTGTACAATAAGATTCACATGCTTTATACAATTACAGCAAGTTACATGATCAAAGAATAGTAAATAGAACAACAGAATCATCATGTATATGTAATTGCATATAAATAAGAATGCATGTCCTTACCTGTAATTATGTAAAACTCCTCTAACTTGAATTCCAGAAACTATTATAAGACTTCTACTTGAAATAGGAGTCAAAACAAATCCAAAATCAAACTTACACAGACACTGGAAACCGGCCGGTCGCTTAAGCCGGTCGCTTAGGTTGAGCGACCGCCACTAGTGACCGCCCCAAAAACAGAGAGTTTCAAATCCGAAACTCAGGCTTCTGATCATCCGTTATCAATCCGGACTTCGAGTGATCATGGCCAAAGTCTCGAATCTAACACTCCAAGAGACACTAGGTGAAGGGAAAACTAACAAACATCACAAATGGATTACCCAGAAACTCTCCCCTTGACTAGATCTATCCATTAACAGATGCAGGAATTCGTTTCTGGACAGGATCTCATCAAGAACATTGGAAAGGGAGTACAACAAATCAATTGGGAAACCACTAACAAAAAGGAGATGGGTTCATATCAATTAGAGGTTAAAAAGAAGAGAATTGCAGATGGAGATTCATTACCTTAATCAGAATCACCAAGAATAGAAGAGAAAAGGTTTCATATCATTAACAGCACTTCAGACTTGAATCCCGTACGTTTCCACAGCCGCCTAATCGCCCAAAATAGCAATCCCGAACATAATAATGCGTTAATAGGGCGAGGGATGCTATTTATAACGAACAAGGGGCAAAATAGGGCATTTTCCCGCAAGCAGAACCGGGCGGTCGCTTAAGGCGGTCGCTTAAGGCGGTCGCTTGGTTTAATCAACCGCCACTAGCAACCGCCCCCATGTAGATTGCTATACAAGGGTGCTTTGCTCATGGGGTTGAAGACCAAGTACAACCTAACCCAAATGAAGACATGGGGGAGATCATAGTCCGAAAAATCAATCTCAATAGGTCAATAATAAAGGGGTTAGGGTTTCATCATAACATAAGGTTCATGAAAAGGTTATGATCACGGAAAGAGAGGGAATGATTGTTATCAAGAAAATAACAAGAAACCATAGGAAATCTAGTTTATGTTAACAGAAACATTACCCATGAGGTTTCCCTCACATGGAAGGTTACAAGAGGTTTCCAGAAAGATCATAAAAGGATTAGGGTTTCAAAGAATTTATTTGACTAGGGTTAAGATCATGATGATGATCATATATCTCAAAGAATAGAATGAGATCATGGAATAGATGGTTGCAAGGATGCATCATCTTTTTCCTGATCTCAAACAAGAACAAGAATGAAGAAAGAATAATTAGAAATCCTAATTAGGTTAAACATGGATCATGAAGAAAATATAGTGTGATCAAGGATAAACAATTAGAGAATGATAGGTTACAATTTTAGTAAAGAAAACACATTGATTGGCTGTTAACAAGATCAAACTAAGGGTTCTTAGTTTGATCCAAGAGGTTAGGATTTCACCCTTTTTTTGGCTCCCAATGAAAAGGTTGAGAGCACCGGATGAAGGGAAATAAATTGATAGCCAATAAAACAAGAAAACATAGATGATCAAGTTTAGGTTAACACAAATATCACCCAAGGGAAAGAGAAACAAAGAATCAAGATTCACCCATGGGAAAGAGAAACAAAGAATGCACAATCTGAAAAAGTGTTGGGAAGTTTCCAACAGATAAAAGAACATTAGGGTTTCAGATATGGTTACCTCTCATAAGAGTTGGTTACCTCTCATGAGAGTTACCCATATTTAATTCTCACAAAAACAACCCAAGATAGATAAAGGAATATCTCATTAGTATTTCAAAATAAAGAATGGAATTAGGAAGGGTCTACTAATGAGAGAAAATAAGGTTCTCAATTAAAGTGAAGGGAAACAAATTCAAATCATACAATTAGGGATTTACTAACAAGAATCCGTGTATCCCACGAAAAGACTAGAGAGAATAAAGATTCACCCTTAGGGCAAGGAATTTACAATTAAGAAAGGTTTTGGGGAGGGTCCAATGAATTAATAGAAAATAAAAGGGTTGCCAATTGTTCCAAGGAAAAACAAGGATCAACTCCTCAATCATGAGGACACAAGGGAAGGTCATGGTAATAATATGAGACCTTCCCCACAATAATAAAGATAGGTAGGAAATTAGGGAAAGTATCATTAAGAGCTTTGGTGGGATCAAATTCAAGGATCATCGCCATATGGCTTCAAGATCATAGAGTGAATTGGGGGATTCACTCTAGGGTTAAAAGAATTAAAGAAGAGGTCATTACAGTAGTGTAATACCCTTCTCATGATCAGAAAATCAGACGTAGAGAAGAAAGAATGAATTAAAGAAGAAGCGAATTGAATACCAACCTTTTAGAAGAGAAACCGCTGAAGAAACCTGAACAGATACTTGAGGATCTGTCTTGGCTTCGAAGGAGAGGTTCTAGGGATCTTCCCACGTTCTCCCAAGGCTTAGAAACAGATTGAGAGTGAAACACTTGGAGTTCCCCCTTTTAAATAGCACAAAGAGTTCAAGAGTTACTAGGGTTTCACCAAACTGACCAAACTGACCCTGTTGGTTGATTGGTTGCCAAAGAGGAAGTTCAAAGGTCGATCCCACACTATCAAGAGGTTTAGAAACATGGTGGGAATAGTTTACCACGAAATTAAAAGAAATAAAGCTTTTGAAAACCTTCAAAACAGATATTTACCAAAATGCCACTGCTTGTACAGCTTATTCAAAACAAAGGATTTAATGGGCCTAACTTCAATATTTTTGGATGGGCTTCTTTAAACACATCATACTACTTACCTAGTATGGAGGGATGCCTTCAAACCAGGTCCAACTAAGCTTTAGGTTCACCAACCAAGTTCTTCTTCACAAATAAATAGTTCAACACCAAATCAAATAAGCTTTCCATAAGGAAACACCATCATCAATATCCATGGGTTTTGGGTCAAACACCATATCTTCTACTGAGATGGCCCACAAAGACATCTTCCTAAGATTTTCAAAGATAGTAAAACTGAAATCACGGTCAAACTTCAAAGTCAGCATTAAACAAAACCCGACTTCACCCAAAACAGATCGGGTCTTCGGGCTAGATTTGGGCTGGGTGTCACACCCGGTGTCAACTAACACCCTATGCACTTCTCGGTGTGCGATCTCTACCTTGATGACTATGGCATCATCATTAGGTAAACAGACCCCTCTTTCATCTTCCTCGCCTAAGGTGATCGAACCCTCACCATTCGGCCTTTTCCGCTTCTGTGTTTCTCCGGTTCCAACAAACTTGGATTTGGCTTTCAGCTTCTGAGTGACTCCAGGTTCGGGACCTCCAAATATTGTTAGTATGGGTGACCGAGTGGCATCGATCACTTCCTTACCTTTCTTAGATTTAGGAGCCTCCGTCGGTTGTTCTGGACTAACCAAACGTTCCCTCTTGTTGCCTGCATCTTGCGGTTCCGCTTGTCTTCCTCTGACGAAATTGGACAAGTGTCCTTGAGATATCAATCTTTCAATATCCGCCTTTAAATGTCTGCAATCATTGGTATAGTGACCGTAATCCTTGTGGAAACGACAATACCTTTCTCTATCCTGCTCCCCAAGCTTCGTGGGAAGCTTTGGAGGCCACTTCAAATATTATATATCTCTTGATAATATTTAAAATATCAGCCTGAGGAGTATTTAATGGATTATACTCACTTTTGCCGGGAGATCTCTGCCGCCATACCTGGCGAGGCTTTCCAACTCGATCACGAACATTTTGCTTCGGCCTCTGCTTGTCCTCAGGGGCCTTCTGTTCTTTTGTAGAGGCTTTATTTTCCCCCTGGCGTGCATCCAGTATCTCCATCACCTCTGCCTATTTCTGACACCTTTGCACCAGTTCAGCATAAGTGGTAGGCATGTCCTGAAGTAGTAACTCCAAGAGTCGTCGATTAGTGAGTCCAGTGAACAAAGCAATTTTAGCTACCTGTTCATCTAGATTCTCTATCTCCATTGTGACCCTGTTAAATCTTTTCAGGTATTCCTGAATCGATTCACTTTTCCCTTGTCTGATAGTGAACAAGGTTTCCTCGGTCTTTTTTTATCTATATTCCGCTTTGGAATCGTCCTATGAATTTGCGTGCCAACTCTTCAAAATCTACGATCCTTCCCAACGGGAGATTCGAAAACCATTTCGGGCTGCTCCAATCAAGGATGAACCAAAAACCCCAAAAGGATTTCATCAAAATTACCCGCAATAGCCATAGTCTGCTGGTTGTAACTAATATGAGCGATGGGGTCTTCCGAACCATCAAACGTGGAAAAGGTTGGCAAACGGAAATTATGAGGAAACTGATATCCGGCTATGGCTTCAGCAAATGGAGTTTTTCGAATAACCGAATAGATATCATCAGTTATTCTCCCTCTTGCCAATTGTCCGAGTTTTTTATTAATATTTGCCAATTCTTGACCAATATGTGCTGATCAATCTCCAACGACACGATCATTCTCCCGAACTGCACGCCTAATAGTTGGTGAGTGAGTTTGTACTCCTGCACCCAACCTCGTATTTGAATCGGTTGTGCTTCCTTGCGATCCTTCAAACCGATCATCTCTCCTAGGGAGTTCTCCAGTTCTCCTAGGTTCTCTTTCTCGCCTCGGGTCGCCTTCCCATAAATTCTGACCGAGATTCTAGTCATCGATCAGTCTTTGCTCCCTTTGTAATGCGCGCCTTCCCGCATCACGTTGATCAGGTGCTTGTGGGGCCACCACCTGCCTGGTCAACGTACGGAGTGTCTGACTCACCTCCAATAACTGGAGTTTTAATTGATTCAGTTGATATTGGAGTGGATCTGGAGGATTATTACCTCCCTAACCACCATCTTCCTGCACTTCAAGGGGTCGACTTCCCTCAAGGATATCTGGATTATTTGCTCCGGGAATTTGAACGCCAACATCTCACTGGGCCGCAGGAGCCGCTGCTGCCGCTGCCGATGATCTAGTAACCATGGCTTTCTAAAGCGTTTCCCATAGACGGCGCCAAATGATGCGTCCAAAATCTGCTCAGCCCTTAGATCTCCTGCGTAAGACCTGCAAAAACGAACGTCAGACGTGGCTCGACCGCTGGGATCGGGAGTCCACCTCCGAAGGCTAAGTCAGTTGATGAACTTAATCATAAACGGCTCTGCTTGATCACAAAGCTAAGGAATGAATAACGAGAATATGATTCAGAATGTATCCCTCTACCTTGTGGGCAGGTGATGTCTTATATAGTGAATACCTTTGAATCTCCTTCGTTGGACGTATCTGAGCCTTCTTCGGTTATCCGTCAGATCTTAACGGATAGATCCGTACTAGGTTGGACTAGTAGATGACTCCTCTGCTAATATGATTGTTATATGGTAGTTATCCATATAATAGCGATAAGCACTAGCAGCAAATGCTGCTACCCGTCTCTTTGATGATTAGTCCATTCCGATCGTAGCGGATTAGGGCGTGCTTGTGACTAAGTTAATTTACTTCCTCAGCAAGCTACCTTTTGGACCAGGCCTGCTCGGAAGCGAGTCGATTCCTTTTGTCCCGACCAGGGTCGAGGGTCGAACCAAGGTTGAACTGGGTTCAATTATATTTTCTCCATATTAGCCGTAATACCCTTCTTTTTTTAAAAAAATTATCAAACAATTAAAAAAACACATACTACTCTCAAGTAAAATTAAAAAGGCAATTAAAAAAAAGGGTATGTTAACAAAATTAAACACGTATTACTATTTTGGGTTTTTCTAATTGTTTGATAATTTTTTTTTTTAAAAAAAGGGTATGTTGGGCTTTTAATTATTAAAGATAATTTGGGTTTCAACTATGGTGTATTGGTTTTTAACAATTATTTTAATTGAGGGTAATTTAGTAGTTTAACTATTAGGGTGATTACGGTAATTTAGGGTTTAAAATAAAAAATATATATTTTTAATCAAGGGTAGTTTGGGGTTTTAGAAAAAAATTAACGGTAAAAGTTAAATTTAATCGAGAAACTTAACAAGAGGGAGGTGTTTGATATATTTGCTAGGTAAGAGGGGAGGTAAATGATATTATCCAACTATGAGGGGGTTGCAACTTGCAAGTTCTATTTGTTCAGCTAAGAGGGAAGGTAAGTGATATTTACCCTCAAAGTAATTATTCTTGTTAATTTTGATTAGAAGGGAAGGGGGGGGGGTGAGGTCTTGAACAAAGTCAAGACTTGAAATTGTGAAGGATGGTCTGATTTTCTTTTACTTTATAAAACCTCTCTTCTTCATTTTTTTTTTCCTTGCAAATTACATTAAGAAAGAAAGAGAAAAGCCCCAGTACAACCCATAACAATTAGCCACCAAATCAGCTGCCAAGTTAGCTTCTCGAAGTAAACCAAAACCAAACTAAAACCATCCAAATACCCCCATATTACTTTTCTTTTATTTATGTAACAAAGTGTCCCAGCCCCCTCTATTGACTCTACTTTATCTATCTTAATCATTAATCCTCTATTTCCCCCCACCCACCACCCCCCGAGCCGACCGTACCCCCCCTCTACACCCCTTTCCACCCCCCACCCCAACGAACCAAGCCCCCCCACCCACCACCCC
Source organism: Hakea prostrata (assembly GCF_041222555.1). Lineage (NCBI taxonomy): Eukaryota > Viridiplantae > Streptophyta > Magnoliopsida > Proteales > Proteaceae > Hakea > Hakea prostrata. Next base: position 28,327,630 of record NC_142603.1, read on the forward strand.
AACCAAATACAAATTAATAAACACCCACCCCCCCCCCTCTCCCACACCTTGCCCTTTATCCCCCGCGCGCCCCCCCCCTCCCCCCCCCCCCCCCCCCGCCCCACAACCCCCCAAAATCGGGCGACTTTTGGTAGGGGTTCGATGAAAAATCGAACCCCTGTTTCGATGGGTTTTTTTGGTCATTTTGACCCGAAATTTGATGTGTAGCCTAATTTGAGGCTAATAAACACATTGGTAGTGTTATTTTGATCTAAAACATTACCTAAACTAATGTTCTTAATCGACCCATGTCTTACTATACGCGGACGAAAGCCCCGAAACTAAAAACCTAAAAACTCATAAAACCAAATCATATAAAGTCTACAATTCATTGTACAAATACCGTAATACATAAAGTCATCCAACCATATAAAATCTGAAACTCTCGCCTCGCACTGGCACCGTGCCTAGGTGGATCGAATTCCTCCGACTCGATCTGTCTCCATTGATGCCCCCCAACAAATTCACATACTCATCCCATCTCATACGATATTGAAAATTGTTTAAGTAATCATTCACTCGCAGCTTCTATAGCGGTCATCTTCCGCCGCCGTGAGAACTCCAATTTGAGGGAAGTGAGAATAGGGCCAAGGAACGTATCGCATGCCATCGATGCCCTTGTTGGTACGAATGACTCGATTGTGAAAGAGAGAGAGGGACATCATAGCTCCCATGATACGAAGAACTGGAGGGGACACCATAGCTCCCATGATACGAAGAATTAGAGGGGTTACTAATTCCCATATCATACCGTCCATCCGAAGGAGGGAGAGGGACACCATAATTACCCGTAGGCCAATAACCCGGTGTGGAGCCTACAGACTCATCCAAGCTCATGGACCCCATTGACGCAATCGCCGCATCCCAAGGATTAACATAGTCATGGCCAGCCCCCTCCGATGGTGGCTCGGCCTCGTATCGGGATATTGACGACCACGCCGATACTCACCACCATGATCATAATCCCGAGTGGCATGATCAAAATGACTCTCCCCGCTGTATCCGGGTGGGGGCTCCCGTGTCTCCGGTAGTGGAACATGTATACGCTCTCCAATTCCTCCACCACCACCACCACCACCACCACCACCACCACCACCACCACCACCACCACCACCACCACCACCACCACCACCACCATCATCATCTCCACCACCGACTAGGCGAGAGTGTGTCATCGGGAGTGTTGTCCCGCGGCTCCTCCGTGCCCGGTGCCATCATCCAATCCTCATCGCAGCTGGCAGCCGCCTCCGCATGTGCCTCGACCCTCTTCAGTGGCCATATACTCACCCACATTAACCCCCGCAGCTTGAGCTAGTTCTGGTCGGGCCTCCCTCCAGGTTGGTCCAATACCGGCTCACCCCCGTCCAACATCCACCGAGTGAGGGGATCTTGGTCATCTTCGGCAACATCAAATATATCATCGAGATTGATGTATTGCCTTTCATTCCGAGCCTCGCTCCCCGGCATATTGCAGCTTCAACCTCATATTATAGTGAATAAATACGAGGTCATTTAGACGCCGGCTTCCCAACCGGTTCCTCCTCCGGGAGTGGATCATGCTGAATGTACTCCAATTCCTCTCACATCCATGAGGCAGAGCAAGTCCGAGACAGATCCCGACCGCCAATCTTCGTAAGTTTGATGAACTATTGCCATAGAGATACCACCATTCAGCTGCATTATCACAAAAACATTAAGTTAGAAACTCAAAAGTCAAAAGACTCAAAACATTTATGCATCTAAGCCCTAAGGATCTAACTATATAAGTATCTAACCTGGATCCATGGTTTCTCCGCCCCTGACAAAGACCAGCTCCACTAAAAGACCCAAATGCATCTCTAAACAATTTGATCTCGCAATAATACAATCATTAGTATTGATTGGTTATCTAAATTATTTAAACAATTAATACAACTCACTAATCGTTTGAAATTCCCAATGTCTCACCTCATTGTGGCAAAATGATTGGACCATCTCATCTGGCTCCAACTTCGTTATCACCCGTATCGTGGCATCCAATAGGTTTGTGTCCAACCCTAAATGTTGACTATATTGATACTTAGGGTTTAGAAAATATGCCGCATAATTAAAAAAGCTTAAAATTAGTACCAACTACCAAAGTACCAATACCTACAATTCTACAAGCCCACAAGTCTACAAGACTACAAGTCTACAACTACAAATCAACAACCCGTAATATTTACTTACCGGCCCTATGAAGAGGATGCATCGATGAGTCTGTCCATCGTGCATCGACAATATCTAAGAAAGCCCGATGTCCTCTAGGGTTTGCTGCGCCTTTATAGCATCCTTCATACGCTCAAGGGATGCATACAAGTGTGGCATAGTGGGTCCCCTCAAGGAAGAGTCCACCATACGCAAGACCTTTACTATAGGATCTATGGTCCGCAACACTACAAGAACACATCTCCGTAAATCATCGATGATATTGTGTATCAGTGCGGCGCGCCCATTGGTCGTGCTGAATTATCACAAACTCATTAAGTCAATAGACAATAAATATCATACAAGATAATCATAAACTCATAATATAAATATAATAATTTATAAGATGAAATAGTAGATAGTTATCTTACTTGGATCCAGCCCAATCAAACCACTCCTCGCGATGCAAACATGGATCCGAGGCCCGACTTCTTATCTTGCATGTCGCTCAAGGCGACGAAATTTGTCGCAAATCTTGTCGGACCAGGTCGCACCAACTCACCTCCACATGATCTCCGCATCATTGCCAAAGCAACGTTATGATTGTAGATGAAGTTGGTTACCTGTCTTGCACTCTCAACGGTGTTGTGGACAATGCTGATTTTTCCAATGTCCTTCAAAGATTAGGTCAATTGAATGTGCAAAGACAAGGTGTCCACATAAGGTTATAATCAGGTGAAGCCATCAACACTTCACCGGCCTTCTTATAGTTGGAGCCATTGTCGCTGACAATTTGCACCACATTCTTCCTACCAACCTGGTCGATCACATCCTGCAGGAGACCCATGATATATCTCGTGGTCTTTCGTATGACCAGAAGCATCCACTCGATTTCAAGAAGACAGCTTCTCCAATCACAAGATACCATGAAGTTGATGATGGACTTTCTCGTCGGGCCGGTCCATCCATCGACATGATGGTGCATCCATAAGTATCCCAAAAGGGTTTCATACTATCAATATACTCCTGCAGCTCTTGCTTCTCCTCTTGAAGGAGGGTGGTCATCAACTCGTAGGGTTGGGACCACTATATCCGTGGCCTGCCGCTGCAATAGTATCAATCATATTCGTATAGTATGGACCCCGTGTCGTGTTTGTCGGGATGTGATTGTAATAAATCCACTTTGACATTGCCTTCTTTACCTTCTTTGCCATACCTTTCCATGCACCAGATATCTTGGGCTGCTTGGCCCCTTTTCTCCCGAATGTATCGGGATCTTGCTCCATGGTCGGGTCCGGACGGCGTGGATAATCGATGGTTGCCGTGGTAGTGGCACCGAACGGTCCGAACCTCGATGTATGAGGGGCCCGCCGACTCGTGATCCGCCAAACATGCCAAATACACCACCCCTCCCCCCGGAATCGAAGGTCTAGCCCCCGTAGGCCTAGATGGACCAGCTCCCGTAGCTCTAGCTCGGCCATATCCTCGCTCCCCGATGGTGCAATCGTCCGCTCTCCGCCATGGCCCGCCGCATATCCCTCTCCTCCCGATCTCTCGTCCACATCAACAGGATCAACATCCCTATCATCATCTCGAATCATCCACATATGATGACGGCCCCCGCACCGCATCATCTAGTGCTCTATTGACTTTCCTTCGATCATCTTTCTTCTTCCCCTTTTGTTTTTGTAAATCCCCGAGTAACTTGATTACATCCGGATGGGCCTCTAGGCATTTAGTCACATCCTTTGAACTCCCAAAGTGATGTGACCCTTGAACCTACCGATGCCACCCGAGTATATTCTTTTGTGACAAAAATTACACTCGCTTTATTTTTGTCTCCATCAATAGCCGTACAATATTGCCATGCTGGGTCGGGCCTCCCTCCTACTCGCCGATCTCTCAAGTTGTCCCCGACCCCGTCCCTGACCCCCGTCCCCGTCCCTCGTCCTCGTCCACCACCGGGAAGACCCAGCCTCCCCCTCGACTCCCACCAACAGACATGATGACTCGTTGCATTCAAATAACATTAACAAATAACAACATCATTATAATTGTTTATACTTTATACACATATAAACAATCATATATGAAATTATGAATATTGCATGTATGATATAATTATAAAAATAGCCGCCCATATCAAAACCGGCGATGAAGCCACATGGGCAACACAACCAACAGTTGAAAAATACTTATATAATTATTCCATAATTTTCAAAACATTTCCCCCATTTTTCCCTATTTTTTGCATTTTTCATAATTATTGATATTTTTATTAATATCGGGATATTTTTTGAAAAATAAAATAACTTATTTTTCGGTCAAAAAATATTTCGACTCCGTGAGTCCATAGATCGGCTCACGGAGTTCCACATATGTTTTTTCTATCATCATACAACCACTGTATCACTTAAAAAGTAATCATACAAGATAATCAAAATATCATTTTTTACCCACAAAAATAAAAAAATTAAATACTTTACGGAAAAAAATTCCGACTCCGTGAAATCGTAGATCGTCACATGGTATTCAACATATATTAATTTCAAAATCATCCAACATCATATAGCATGCATTTTGTGAAAAATTACTTGGATAAGAATGGTTACCTGTTTGACGAAAAACTCTCGGATCTCAGGCGAAACGGCTACTGATCGACAGAAACAACGTGATATCCGGCAACAAGGAAGCAAAATGTACCCGTAGATGTCGAAGATCGGACGAAAATATAGTGAAAAATGCGAAAAATGAGAGAGAGAAGCTCTGGAGAAGAGAGAGAAGAGAGAGAAATTAAAAAAAATTCGAACGAAATTCGGGCGAAATTCGCCCGACTTTCGCTTCTTTATCGCTGGAGTCGGCGATAAATCGCCGACTTCTCGCGATATATCGCAAACGGTCGAAATTTCGACCGTTAGCGATATATCGCGAGAAGTCGAGGGGGGGCGGGGGGGGGGGGGTCCCCCTGGGGAGGGGCCCCCGCCACAAAAAAAGGGTAATTCCCATTTCAAATAAGTGTTTGTAGTTGCCGTCAGATGCTTTCTAATGATGGGTAATTTATAACACACTTGCTTCTAATAAAACAAATCTATCTTAGCATTATGGGCATTTTGATAATGAAGTTAAATTTTGACAACTAGTTTATACGTGGATTATTTTGGAAAGCAAGCGTGATGGATGTATGAATATGAAATGACAACAATCAGTAAATCCAACCCCCACAACTCCTAACAAAAAAAAAAGAGAGGGGAAATAGCTATGATAATGAAAATATCTTTCTATTATCTTTGACATGTTTTATTTTCTGCCCTTTTGCTGTAAGTTGATTGGGTGGACCAAAACTTAATCTTTATTTTATGTTATTTTTAAAATAAGTGATAGAACTTGGTGTTGAAGACTTTCGTACAAGTAGAGTTTGAGGGGACATGTTTTCTATATAGTCTTACCTCAACAATTTTTACCAAGTGACACTAAGATATCTTGAAATTAGGTTACAATTGTGGTCTATGAACAATTACACCCACAGTTAAGGTTTAAAGTATTGATATCGAGTATAGTATCGATCAAGTGATTTTAAGAGACGTATCGTCCTGTATTGAGTATTATATCGCTCTGACTAATGTATTTTTGTGTAATTAAATGGAGAGACGTATCGAGATGTATCGTATCGGTTGGGTCAAATATGGATACGTATCGACTAGTATTGTATGGTATTGTGGGATACTACTTTAAACCTGGCCCACAGTTGCATGCAATTTGTTGAAACATTGAGCAATTTCCCCAGTTTGTAGGGGCACATTACAATATACCAACTACCATCAATAATGACATTAAGAGAGCTTCAGCTAAATTTTATTGGGGTGAGGAAGGGGGAAAGAATTATATACATTGGGTGTGCTGGCATCGGCTTTGTCTCTCCAAGGAAAAAAGGAGGATTGGGACTTAGGGACTCAAATAGACAAAATGCGGCACTCTTGACAGAGGTGTCATATAAACTGCTTAAAGACACCGAATCACTTTGGGCAAGATTCACAAAGGCCATTTATTTTCCCAGTTGATTCTTCTTAGCGGCACAATGGGACATCAACCAAGCTGGGCTTGGGCTTGTAGAAGTATCATGGAAGGGCAAAAGGTATTGAAAGAGAACCTGATAAGGCGTATAGAAACAGGTGAAAAGGTGATGACTTGGGATGACAGATGGGTGCAAGGACTGCCAAGGGGTTTGATTTGATATTCTAACCCTGATAGATGTAATCTAACTGGGTCGCAGACATCATTGATGCGTAGAACAGAGTATGGAAAGAGGAGGAACTCCAGCAAGCTTTTCATCCTTCGCATGCAACTCATATAAGGAAGATCTAGTTGAACCTATTCCTAAGAGAGGCTAGTCATATTTGGGCTTCAAAAAATGGTGTTTTCTCTGTAAAATCAGCCTACCATGCCCTAACAAATGCCCAAGAAAAAGAAAGACAGCTACAGGGAGACTCCTCTAGACTTCCTTGATGGAAAGCAGTAAAAGATCAGACCTGGAATATTTATGGAAAGTCCATACCGGTCTTAAGATTAGGCACTTTATACGGAGAACACTAGCCAAAGGATATCGAACAAGTGAAGGACTGAAACAGAGAATAGTGCAGATTGATCCCTATTGCATCTAAGGGTGTCAATTCAGTATGGTACCGGTACCGTACCAAATTTCAAACCCTCATACCAAAACTGTACTGAACCAAATTTACACAATACAATATGAAACGGTATTTTTAAAAACGTTTCAGTACACTTTCGGTATAAAATTGGTAAATGAAAACAGCACGGCTTGGTATATGATATGGTATAATTTCAGTGTAAAAAAATTCATTCTTCTAATCTTCTAATTTGTAATATTGCCACAACAAGCCAAAGTATTGATTTCGTAAACATATTGACATTATTATTTTCCATCGAATAAGAAGAACAAGAACAGACTTTGGTTGAGTAAAAGAGTTGTTTTTTTTTGTTGGTAAACATTGACAACTAAAGAGTTTCTTCATTCTTAATTGCCCTATGATTTTGTGAATTGCATGAGATAAAGAGCTCAGCAAAGAGTTTAACAAACTGAATACATGGAACCTTTCCCTAGTTACATAAATTGTTTAAACAAAGAAATATTTGTTCTTTAACATGTGTTAGGATATGGGAATGCACCTATGCTTGTTTCTTTACTAGGTGACATACTGAAAGAAATTGAATCACTTCTTTTGCTCCAAATCTGACTACGGACCAACTAGTTCGTAATAAAACCAAACCTGGCTCCTGAGAAACAAAGAAAATGAGTGGGCCACTTTTGAGGATGGGAAGCCACCTCCAATGATTAAGTCAGAATCTGGTAAACACAAATCCTCGTAGAGAGGAGTAAATGCTCCAAGAAGATGAAGTGGAAATGTCTTCTTAGGTAGCTGCAGAAGAGTAAATTACTAGAGTCAATGTTCTTGAACTTACCCTAATTCGTGTAGAGTATTGGCTTATATACCAAGTCCATACCTCTGAGGTGGTGAAGATGCATCGTAGCCCTTGGATCTCCTAATTCCAGATCGAGGGTTGTGATGGCTCTTTATGTCACATCCCCCCAGCCAGCACCCTAACCACAATACCCGGAGGTATGATTCCACAAGTCCCACGGTTAAGTTTAGGGAAATCATATAACGACATAACGCAATAACACAATCATTAGCAAAGAATAATCAATGTTCACCTTTATTAAGAAATCAATCAAAGGAAATAACCTTGAAATATCATCAAAGTATAATCAGAGAAAATAACTATAGAGTGTAGAGGAAATTACTTTATAGGTCCAAATGCAGAAGAGTAGATCAAAATACTAAAAAAAGTCTAAAGTATTACAGCTGAAACAAAAATCTAAATGAATAAAGAGTAAAGCTAAGGAATCAAAATCTAAATGAATAAAGAGTAAAACTAAGGAATCAAAATCGATCTAATATACGTTTAATCATACAACTCTTTCAACTCAAATAAAGTATGATCATATTCGTAGACGCTCGAAATCACAATTGGTCACACCCACTCCAAGATAGGACTAATCTTGGTATGCTTCATAACCACACAAAGAATCTTTACCGTTATCTTCGTAATAGCTAACACCTTGCATAAAGTACCGGTCACTCGCCGTGGCTTCAGAGTCTTGGTTCTTGAAGTCATCGGTACCAACAACATAATCAAAAATATATCGCCCAAAGGGTGAGCTCAAAAGAACTCAGCAAGTAGTTCAATTCACAATAAACAAATATAGGCAGTTCAAAGCAAACATGATGCAATGATATGAGACAATGAATGCAAATATGCTTCTAACTCTAAGTATGCTAGTCTCTATTAGTAGACACACATTAAGATAAAACACCATACTCCTCTGGGTAGGTCTCAAATCACTCTCCCTCACGGCTCTGATGCATGTATTTTGAGTTCTCCAGTGGTAATTGGGTCATTTATCCTTTTTGGACATTCTATGGTTGGGGTTTAGGGCAATACTATTGCTCACCACCATTGGTCTGAGTACTGGCACATGTTAGGGTTAATACCTAGCCCAATGCAAGTCATCTACTGAGTCACATCTACTCAGAGTCAGACACCTCCCTTTCGTGCACTAGATAGTCCGTTCCGGTATGATAGCCTCCCTTCTGTGCCTATGTATTCCGTTCTGGTATCTCCCTCCCTAGAGTCCTTGTCTCCCTCTCAGATATGTAGACTCTTAACCCTATTGGTCATCCACATATGATAAACGGGAAGCTCTCATGTCCTCTCACGGGTTGTGTGAAACCTAGGCCTAACCTTAACCCAGAAACCCTATTGTTTGTAGGTTCGAAGACCCGAAGTAAAGGAAGAAGCCAACTATGAGCCATCTCAGTGGAAGACATGGAGTTTGATGATGATGTTCCATACTTGAAAGCTTTGTCGGATTTAGAAATGAAACTGCACCTTGATGAAGATGAGACTAGTTGATGGACTTAAAGTGTAGTTGGACATGATTTGAAGGCATTCCTCTATACTAGGTAAGTCATATGTTGTGTTGGGAGAAGCTCATTGGGTTTGGACTTGATTTGGACCTTCTATCACATCCTCCCAGCTGGTACCCTAACTGGCATACCTAAGAGTGTGATCCACAGCCCCGAAGATCAAGTATTGAGGAAATCATCCTCCCACATATACAATAACATAATCATGAACAATAAATAATCAAGGTTTAAATATTATAAACAAAGGTTTAAATCAAGAAATGAATAAACAATGTAATCAGAGTGCGAAAAATGATACCAGATATCCGAAGATATCGAAAGAAGTAAAGTGAGGCAGAAACTCACTCCAAAAATATAGCGGAACGTAGTATGTAAGTCAAAAAAGAATTACAACTGAAACAAAGGAAATAAGAAAGATATCTAAACTTAAGAGTCTTCTATCCTATAGATGATATCTTCAAAATAGTGGACTTCATCAATCCAACGGAGATGTTCCAACTCCACGTTGCCTTTAATCATAGTACGCAACTTGATCAACTGAGGGATCATCAGAGTAATCTTGATTGTCACCAACACCTTGCGTGTAGTATGCTTCATTGGCTTGCACTTCTTCATACTGACCGTCATAGTATTCAAGACTGTGAGAATAGTCTAACAAGAGATTGTACAAAAAGGAATGAGTTTCGAAGAAACTCAGTAAGGTAGTTAATCCATAACGAAATAAATAACATGTGGCAAACCATAATAAGATGCAATTCAATATGAAACAGATAATGTATGTATGCATCTAAACTCTATGTATGCTGGTCTCTATTGTCAGACATGCTTCAAGTCATAACACCGTACTTCTTTAAGTAGGTCTCCCATACGGCTCCTGTTGGTAGTGGGTCCGGCATCCCTCAGGACAATCCATGGCTGGGGGTTAAGTCACCGCTCTCTCACATAACCATTTGGTCTAAGTACCGGTGCATGCCAGGGTAAAGCCTAGCCCAATGCAAGTCATCTACTCAGTTACATCAACTCAGGTCCAGATACCTCCATTCTTCACCCCGGGCGATCCTTTCCGGTATCCTTTCCACTAGAGTCCTAATAGTCCCGGACTACGGACTCATCAACCCTATTGGGTATCCACATATGGTAAATGGGAAGCTCTCATGTCCTCTCACGGGTTGGTTACCGGTCTTAAGCGCCCATGAGCCCAAGTCTAGCCATATGCAACCCTCCAATAAATGGCCCCCACAATGTGATTCCCGTCCTCTCACGGGTTGGTTACCGGTCTTGAGCGCCCGTGAATCCCCATTGCTGCCATGGGTCGTTCGGTCTCAATACCCTTCCGAATCGGGTCTGATATAACGGGGACATCCTAGCCAAACACTGCTAGACAGTCCTAGGTATGGCAACCAATGATTCGGGAAAGCGTCGATGGACATCTTCGGAGAACATCCCATACTATTCCCTCCGATGTCCGAGGACAGAAGCGTCAAAAGGAAACTTCCCAATCCCAAACCATACTTAAGCAAACACATTCTCAGATCAGTCATGACATACACAACCAACAATTCATCATATAAAAGAGAATATAAAAGCATAATCCGATCAATTAGTAATACACAAACAAGTGCTACTGTACTTACAGTAGTATATCAAAAGTATAATACAACAACAGTAAGCAAACTCATAGTTTCACAAAGTAGAAACCAGAGATCATGCGATCTATGTAGTTAAGGAGATAACTATCCTTACCTTCTAACTCGTAAAGGAACTTAAGGAATCAAGTAAGACCTTGACTAAACCTAAGAAAAAAGTCCTAAACAAGTGCATATAACATGTTAGGAAAGATACATAGAAGGAAAGATATCAAATCAATCAAAAAACACCAAGAATGAGGTTGTCGTACTCATTGGTCAATTGATTGGTCTACTGCCCCAGTCGATCAATGAGTCGACCAACAGAGACAGTAGCCTTCAAGAATCAGAATTTTTAGAATATGAAATCGAATTTGGAGGTTCAAAAGGGTACAAAATAAGGGGGAAACTTCAATGGCAGCATCCTAGTATATAGAGGACATCAAACCACTAATCAAATCAAGTTTCCAAGTTACAACTCAGGAACCAAAAGTTTACCCTAATTAGGTTAACCCATGGATCATGAAGAAAACATGGTATGATCAAGGATAATGAACTAGAGGATGATAGGTTACAATTCTAGTAAAGAAAACACATTGATTGGCTATTAACAGAGTCAATAACATATATCCAAGAAGTTAGGGTTTTATCCTTTTTGGCTTTCATGAAAGGTTAAGATCACAGGATGAAAGGGAAGTAAATTGTTGGCCAATTACAACAAGAAGAATTATAGAATATCAAATCTAGATTAACATAAATATTACCCTTGAGGTTTCCCTCACATGGGAGGTTACCAGAGGTTTCCAGAAAGATCATACAAGGGTTAGGGTTTCAAGAGTTTGGGTTTCAAGAATTTAATTGGCTAGGGTTGAGATCATGATGATGATCATAGACCTCAAAGAATCGAATGAGATCATGGAATAGATGGTTGCAAGGATGCATCATCATCTTCCTGATCTCAACCAAGAATAGATTAAGAAAAGAAAATCAGAGATAGAAAAGAAAAGAGATCATAAACATACCTTTGATGCAGGAGGATGAGGATTGCTTGAGTTCTTGCGAGATATCAACCAAGGATGCAAGGGAATTGATTAGAATGGAGTTCTAACTCGTTCCAGAGGCTTAGGAGGCAGATGAGGTGGAGTATTCCCGAGATTAGACTTAAATAGAGTAGCCACGACCTAATTTACAAAAATAGAATCAATTGGTCGATTGATTGGTCGACTGGTCCAGTCGACCAATGAGTCGATCAATCATGACAGCAACTTCAAAAGGTGGATTTGAAGGCTCAGATAAAGTCCAAACATCAAGGGGTTTTGCACACACCGAAAGTGACTTACCTAGTAGGTAGAAATGCCTTTGAACCAATACAGAGAGTACTCCAAGTCCATCAACTAATCCGATCTTCATCAGGATGCAGTTTCCATAAATGGAACACTGACATCAACACTCATGGATTTCAATCCAGCCACCAAGTCTTCTACTGAAATGGCCCAAAATTGACTTCTTGCCTTACTTCGGGTTGCTGGACCTACAAACAACAGGGTTTCCGGGTCAACGTTAGGGCTGGGTCTCACACCTTCATTTCCCTGTTTTGGCCTTGCTGTCTTCCTTGGTCGACTGGGTGGTCGATTGGGCCAATCGACCAACCAATCGACCAACAGGGACAGAATCTGCCAAAGATCCTCTGTTAGGTCTATTGGTGCTCTATATAATAGAAGTACGTGTTTCTTAGCCTCCTTTGTTTCTAAAACCCTCAGAGAACGTGGGAAGACTCTCTCAAAGCCTATCCTTGGTGTTTGTGAAGAACTCTTGCAAGATTTCAAGTTCTTCATCTCTTGTTCTTCGATCAAAGGTTAGTAATCTCTCTTGTATGGTATTGATCTACTCTTACAATGATTTATTCTCTGTGTTGAGATTATGAAGAAGATGCTACATCCTTGTAACCATCTCTTTTACAATCTCCATTCATTCTTATGGTTTTATAATCTTCATATTGATCTTAACCATGATCCTTGTGATTTCTTCATAAAGCCATGATCATTCTTTCGATTTGATTTCTCTAGCATGATAGATCTGTTTTGCATGTTACTTTCATGTATGATCTACTAATTACGTTCTACTAGAATGAGATCCTGTCATCTCTAGTTTTTTCTCCTAAGTTCATAGCATGTTTTCATTGAAAACTATGAATTGTACCGAATTAGAAAGTCATGTTTCCAAATTAGTAAGTAGTGTTTTTTTTTATCATTGTTAGTGTCTAATCTATGCTATTTTAGTGTTAGATTACTGTTTTAGAGGTTTCCTCCAAGTTTCGTAGTTTTTCGGATCTTGTAGAATGAATTTCGGATAAAAAATCAGATTTTTGCTGCGTACTGTTCAGGTGGTCGATTGCTTGGTTGACTGGGCCAAGCTACCACCCAATCGACCAAGGCTGATAGTAGCTGTATACTTCGTCCGATTTGATTCGTTTGATCTCCGATCTTTTAGGCCTCTTTCCTAATCTGGTATCTATGCTTGTTTAGGGTTTATTTGCTAAGTTTGGAACCATTCTCTTTGATCTTTGGATATTCATCGATGCTATTTAAGGTAAGGACAATTGTTTCCGTAATTACATAGATTGTGTGAATCTTAGTTTCTATTTTGGAAATTTCTTAGATTCACTACCATTATTGTATTTTCTTAATACTATATTACTGTTGTAGTACTCCAAATACAGTAGTACCATATTCATGTATTCTTTTGTTATCATGAATACTTATTCTTGTCATTTACATATGCGATTGATCGAGTTTATATGCATCTTTCTATATGATAAGATATCGGTTGTGTATGTTATGACTGAATTGGGAATGTGATTGAATAGGTATGATTTGGGATTGGGAAATGTCCTTTTGATATTTCTATCCTTGGACATCAGTGGGAATAGTATGGGATATTTCCGATGGTGCCGTTTGACACTCTCCTGGATTATTGGTTGTCATACCTAGGGCTTGTCTAGCAGTGTTTGGCTAGGATGTCCCTATTATATCAGACCCGATTTGAAAGGGTATTGAGACCAAACGACCTGTGGTAGCAATGGGGATTTATGGGTGCTCAAGACCGATAACCAACCCGTGAGAGGACATGAGTCACATTGTGGGGGCCATTTATTGGTAGGGTTGCAAATAGTAGACTTGGGCTCATGGGCGTTCAAGACCGGTAACCAACCCGTGAGAGGACATGAGAGCTTCCCGTCTATTATTTGTGGATGACCAATAGGGTTGATGAGGCCGTTGTCTAGGACTATGCTAACTCTAGTAAAAAAGATATTGGAAAGGATCGCCCGGGGCGAGGAATGGACCTATCTGGACCTGAGTTGATATAACTAAGTAGAAGACTTGCATTTGGCTAGGCTTTACCTTGACATGCGCCAATACTTAGACCAAATGGTGTTGTGAGAAAGCGGTGACCTAAACCCCAGCCATGGAATGTCTCGAGGGATGAAGGACCCATCGCCAACCGAGGATGAGTGATTTGAGACCTACCCAAAGAAGTATGGTGTCATGACTTAAAGTATGTCTGCCTATAGAGACCAGCATACAAAGAGTTAGATTCATACATGCACTGTTTGTTTCATATCATATTGCGTCATGCTATGTTTTGCAATCATGTTATTTATGTTGTTGTGGAATAACTTGCCTTGCTGAGTTCTTTTGAACACACTCTTTTTTGTGCAAATATCTTTTGTTAGATTATTCTACAGGTGTTGATTACTATGACGGCCAGTATGAGGAAGCGCAAGCTAAAGAAGCATACTTAACGCAAGGTGTTGGCAGTTACGAAGATCTCGGTGATGATCCCTAGTGTGATCATGCTACGTACCATGATTAACCCAACCGTGGAGTGTAAGCGGCCGTGCTTGATTTTTGAAGTTTATACTTATAAAGATGTTCTTTATAAAGTAGAAGATACTTTAGTTTGATTATTTCTTTTTTTCCTTTCTTTTGGAATCGGTTGTAATCTTCTTATTGACTTTCGAACTACATTTCGATGTATTCCTGTGGAGTGATTTTCCGCACACTCTACATTTTTTATTATTGGTATCATTATTTCCGCACTCTGATTATATTGCCATTCTCTCTTCTTATCTTGATCTCTTGTTTATGTTATTACACAATGATTATATCTTGTTCATGATTATGTTATTGTGCATGTGGGAGGATGATTTCCTCGATACTTGTTCTTCGAGGCTGTGGATCACACACTCGGGTATGTCAGGTAGGGTACCGGCTGGGTGGATGTGACAGGTTGGTTACCGGTCTTGAGTGTCCATAAGCTTAGGCTTATCATTTGCAACCCTACCAACGAATGACCCCCACAATGTGATTTACATCCTCTCACAGCTCTGATGCACGTCTTTTGAGAAATCACCATTGTGAAATCCAGCCCAAACCTAGCCAGGACACCTTATTTGTTTTGGGATAAAGAAAGACTCATTTGATGTTAGACCTTAAAGTTGGACCTTGATTTCAGTGTTATTATCTTTGAAAGCCTTAGGAAATCATCCCAAGCCTTTCCCTTAGGGTAGATCTGCAATATCCGGCCTTATCCTAACCTTGACCCGGCCCGGAATCAGTTATGTTTGTAGGTCCAATGTCACATCCCCCCAACCGGTACCCTAATTGGCATACTCGGGAGTGTGATCCACAGCCCCGAAGATCAAGTATCGAGGAAAACATCCTCCCACATATACAATAACATAATCATAAACAGGAAATAATCAAGGTTTTAATATTATAAACAAAAGATTCAAATCAAGAAATGAATAATCAATATAATCAGAGTGTAGAAATGATACCAGATGTAATCACATCAAAAGAAGTAGAGTGAGGCAGAAAACTCACTCCACAACTACAATGGAAATGTAGTACGTAAGTCTAAAAAGAATTACAACTGTTTCTAAAGAAAAGCAAGAATAGAATGTTCAAAGTAAACTACGCGTTTTCTAATCTATAGATGACATCTTCAAAATAGTGGACTTCATCAATCCAACATAGATGTTCCATCACAACATTACGCCTAATCGTAGTACGCAATGTGATCGCTCGAGGGATCATCAGGGTTATCTTCATAGTTGCCAGTAGCTTGCATGAAGTACGCTTCATCGGTTTGCGCTTCTTCGTCTTGTCCTTCATAGTAGTCAGTACCTGTAGAATAATCTAACAAAAAGACTGTACAAAAAGGAGTGAGTTCGATTGAACTCAGCAAGGCAAGTTAACTCATAACAACATAAATAACATATATTAGAACATAACAAGATGCAATGTAGTATAAAGCAAATAATGTATGTGTAAAATCCGGCTTTTACCTAACCTTGACCCGACCCTGTCATTGTTGTGTTTGTAGGTCCGAAGACCCAAAGTGGTGGTAGAAGGGACTTATGGGCCCTGCTAGTTGATGATGTGGTGTCGGAACTCCAGTATATGGACATTGATGATGCTGCTCCTCCTTGAGCACATTATCAGTGTTAAGTTAGAATCTGCGCACTGATGAAGAGTGAGACAGTTGAGATATCAAACGGACTCCTGTGCAAAATCCGAAGGTACTCCCTACAACTAGACCTCTTGAGTGAACTGTAGGAGAAACCCCATGCAATTTGACCTTGTATAGCCCTCCAAGTCCACACCTAAAGTTGCTGAACTATTCTGTTAAATTCTGCAGAAACATGTTTTGGTCGATACTATTGGTTGATACTATCGACCAAATGTATCGACCAACAGGTTTGCTGAACCAAGGTTTAAAGATTCTCTGGAATATTCTTTTCTATTTATTTATTCCTCGAGACTGGAGCCCTATTCTAGCGTTTTCAACATCTGAGAACGTGGGAGAGCCTCTCAAGAACTTCTTCTTGGTAATGATGAAGCCTCTACTCCATTAATCATTGCCAACCACTCATTTCCACTTTTTTGTTCCACTCTCAAGGTATGACTCTCTGTCCTAATCACTTTCTCACTCCTCTTTTCTCTATTTTACTGTTGAGACCATGGCCAAGGTGCTAAAACCTTTCAAACACCTTGCCATGAGCCTTCTATACCTCATATATTGATGTTTTCACCGATATGACTATGATTTATTCACCTCATGATCATTAACTACACATTTCCATAATTTATTGCTCACCAACTTGCTTTATTTACCAAAACTGAGATGAAGCCTATGATTAACCTAATCTACACCTTGCATATGAGTTCAATGTTGCTTCTAAGTAATTCCCTATCTAATCCCCTATGTTTTTCCCCAATTTGCATTAAGATATAGCTAATGCCATGTTTAACAACTCTTGACCTTGATGAATCAATTTTGGGATTTCTAAATGGACCATTGGATTATGTTAAATTTGTGATAATTAGTGTCCCTATGTTGTGCTTAGACTATTCCCCAAGTTTCGTATCGATTCGAGACCCGGAAGACCAAATCTGGGCCAAAACCCAAAAAGCCAGCTTGCTGTCCGAAATCTTCTAGGTCGATGCTTGTTGGTCGATACTATCGACACAATGTATCGACCAACAGAGTTGTTGTCAGCAACTTTTGCCTAGTTTTAATTCGTTCGATCTCCGATTGTTCTGATTTCTTCTCTAACCTTTCATATATGCTTGTTTAGGGTTTTAAGACTATTTGGGCCACTTGCTTGTGATCTTGGACCATTCTCTTCTCCAATTCAAGGTAAGGATAGTTATCGATAAAATTACATAGGACATGGAATTTTGACTTGGTGTTCCTAACCTAGTGAGCATAGTTTCTATTTCATATTCCTATCATGTTAAACTTGCTACATATGTCTTTCAACAGTAGCTTTGTATTTACATTATTTTATTTCAATGTCTTATCATGTTCATCAATTTCAATATATGATGACTTATGTTAATGTCATGAATCGAATGTTTATTTTGAGGTTGTATTTTGTGAATTGATATGATGAACATGGGCATGTGATTGCTTAAGTATAACTTGGGATTGAGGAGTATCCTACTGGTGCTCCTGTCCTTGGACATCGGAGGGAATAGTATGGGATGTTCTCTGAAGGTGTCCGTCGATGCTTTCCCGGGTTATTGGATGACATACATAGGACTTGTCTAGATGTATGGCTAGGATGTCCCTATCATATCAGACCCGATTTGGAAGGGCATTGAGACCAAACGACTCATGGTAGTAGTGTGGATTTGTGGGCGCTCAAGACCAGTAACCACTCCGTGAGAAGACATAAATTGCATTGCGGTTACCCGAAAGGGGCCATTTATTGGTAGGGTTGCAAATCGTTAGATTTGGGCTCAAGGGCACTCAAGACCGGTGAAATGATCCGTGAGGGGGACGTGAGAGCTTCCCATCTACCATTTGTGGATGACCAATAGGGTTGATGAGTCCGGTGAGTAATATCCGTGACTCTAGTGTGAAGGATACCGGAAAGGATCCCGAGAGGGGAGGAATGGACGTATCTGGAACTGGCATGATATGATTAAGTAGATGACTTGCATTGGGCTAGGCTTTACCTTGACATGCGCCAATACTTGTACCAAATGGTGATGTGAGAGAGTGGTGACCGAAATCCCCAACCATGGATTTGTCCGAGAGGGATGCAGGACCCAATCCCCCCCGGTGATGAGTGACTGAGACTACCTAAAGAAGTATGGTGCTATGACTTAAAGCATGTCTACCCTAGATGACCAGCATACTTAGAGTAGAATCATTTTGCATTATATGTCTCATATCATCTGCATCATTTTATGATTATCTTGTGGCTTATGTGCTGTGGAATAACTTCCTTGCTGAGTTCTTTGGAACTCATTCCTTTTCTGTTGCAATTTTTTGCTAGGCTACTCTACAGGTGATTTCTCTGATGGCACATTCCCTGAGGCGGACCCGGATGCCTCATACTGCTATCCGGAGGCTAGCTACAATGAAGACTTCGGTGACGGTACCAAAGCAGATCCTCCGGCGTATTAGGGTTAGCCCTGAGATAGTATGGGAGCAGCCATATTGGGTCTCTTAGGTCTTCACTATCGAAGAGAACATATTTATTGTGGAGGAGACTTATGTGTAGCTACCCACCCCCTTTTTGTGACAGTTAAACTCAGAGGACTTGTAATAACCTTAAATTAAATCTCATAACTTGAGACTTGTACTTATTTAATTTTGACCTCACTTCCGCTTATTTGAAGGAGTGGATTCCGCCCACTGCCTTCTTAATTTATCTGATATGATATTTACTTCCGTACTCTGATTATCCTTGGTATCTCTTTTCTGAATTCTATTATTAGCAATTGCTAGTTTAATATTCATTGTTCATAATTATGTTATTGTCGATGTGGATGATGTGGTCCCTGAACTATGGATCTTCGGGGCTGTGGATCACATCCCGGGTATGCCAGATAGGGTACCGGCTGGGTGGATGTGACAGTATGTATGCATCTAAACTCTATGTATGCTGGTCTCTATTGGCAGACATGCTTTAAGTCATAGCACCGTACTTCTTCGGGAAGGTCTCAGTCACTCGACTCCGGTTGGTAGTGGGTCCTTCATCCCTCTCGGACAATCCATGGCTGGGGGTTAAGTCACCGCTCTCTCACGTCACCATTGGTCTAAGTACTGGCGCATGTCAGGGTAAAGCCTAGCCCAATGCAAGTCATCTACTGAGTCACATCAACTCAGTTCCAAATACGTCCATCCTCCCCTCTCAGGATCCTTTCGGTATCCTTCACACTAGAGTCAGCGTATTCCCTCTCGAACTACGGACTCATCAACCCTATTGGTTATCCACATATGGTAAACGGGAAGCTCTTATGTCCTCTCGCGGATATAACTCACCAGTCTTGAGCGCCCATGAGCCCAAGTCTATCCATATGCAACCCTCCAATAAATGGCCCCCACAATATGATTCCCATCCTCTCACGGGTTGGTTACCGGTCTTGAGCGCCCGTGAATCACATTGCTACCACGGGTCATTCGGTCTCAATACCCTTCCAATTCGGGTCTGATATAACGGGGACATCCTAGCCAAACACTGCTAGACAGCCCTAGGTATGACAATCAATGATTTGGGAAAGCTTTAATGGCAGGGCGCAGTCCTTTAAAGAATTTCTTCGCTTTGGCA
Organism: Hakea prostrata; assembly: GCF_041222555.1. Lineage (NCBI taxonomy): Eukaryota > Viridiplantae > Streptophyta > Magnoliopsida > Proteales > Proteaceae > Hakea > Hakea prostrata. The sequence continues at coordinate 28,347,597 of NC_142603.1, forward strand.
AGATCAAGCTTCAGAGAATCAGGAGCAAAGAAATGAAGCTCCTCGAATTTCTGTTGGTACTCCAACACAGACAAAGATCCTTGCGCGAGAACCATGAACTCAGCTTCCTTCGCATCCTTCACTGCCTCAGGAAAATAATTCATGCAGAAAGCTTCCTTAAACAACTCCCAAGTTACAACACCTGCGTGCAAACCTTCCAAACAGGCCGAGTAGAGGTCCACCAAGCATCAGCTTCATGTTGCAACTTTTGTTCAGCAAACAAAATCTTCTGAGCTTCCGTACATTGCAAATGGCGAAAAGCCTTCTCCAACTCACGAAGCCACTTGTTAGGAAACAAGAGGTCCTTGGTAACACCAGTAAAGCTGGGCACTTGCATCTTCAGAAAACTTTCCATCAGACGAGTATGAGGAGTTCCAGCTAAACCTCCCGCATTCGGGACAATAGTATGAAGATTTCCATTACCACCTGCACGAGTCTCATTATGCAGAGTCATGAAACCGGTCATCCTTTGGTTGAACTGGGCTGCTTGCTGCTGCATCATATTACCCATAATATTGGCAATATCACGAAAGCTTCCAACATTCGGGGCACCGGGTATGTCATGGGTACCCTAATCACCAGTATTAGTACGCTGATCATGACCATCTTCAGGTATCTCACCACGACCATGACCACTAGATTCCCCATATCCACTTCTCAGAGTAACCATTCTGCAAAAACTGAGAACGTCAAAATACCAAATTTTGAAGTTTCAACATAATCCACAAGTCCTAATGATTTTGAAAACTTAAATCATGCTTAAATACATCCATTTAGTCATCCAACAACAAATCATAGGGCAAAAATCACATTTTCCAAAAATCCAACACAAAATGAATTCACTGGGTCCATTGGTCGATTGATTGGTCGACTGCCCAGTCGACCAATGAGTCGACCAATCAAGACAGATACCGAAAATTCGCATTATAAGCCTCATTTTCACATTCCAACTTCATTTTAACTTCTTCCAAAAGTGAGAGAGCTCAGGGGAAAGACTCCGAAGGTTCTTCCAAGTGTTTTAGGAGTGATTTAGTGCTTCAACAACAACACCACAACCTACATTCATCTCACACAAGGTAAAACTCCCATTTTCTCTTTCACTTTCATCTTCTCATGCTTGCATTTCAATCAAATCCATGTTTTGCTTATATCCATTGTTAGAAATCATGTTTAGGAATACTTAGAAACATATTCCCAAGGTTTTAAACACTATTCCATGCATAGACAACAAGTTCTAACACCTTCTTGCACTTCTCGCAATGTTTTCGTACCGAAATCGTTAACCTTAGAAAAATTTCGTTTCTCACAAACCGCTAGGAGTTTTCGCATGAAATCAATTGCTACATGCTCAAAATGATAATGTGAATATGTCCATATGGTTTGATTTAACCAATTTCAACTTTTCAAACATCCAATTTTGACCTAGAATGCAAAAATCCCCAAATTCTTCTTGCTGAATTTTCCACTTTAGACTGAGATTTCGATCGATTTTCTTCAAATAAACTTTATAGACATGAAATTCCAAGTATTGCGTACATGCTAGTATCTTCAAATCAAATTTTCTCCAAATTTGAAATTTTCCGAAAAATTACGAAAATACCCTTTTGACTTAAATCTTGAAATAGCACTAACAACAATGTATTTTGCTTCTTCTACAGACATTCACCATGCCGTGGGGTGTACGAGGACGAGGTCGGGGTCGTATGGTAGGGGCACTCAGAGGCAGAGGTCAGGCTCCTTCAGAGCCTAGACAGGAGGTTCCAAGACCAGACAAATTCGACACTCCACAGGCCGAGTTCTTATACGAGGCCTACTTCAGTTACTATAACATTGAGTTGGGACGTCTACTACACCTTCGTCAGCTCAGGGTCTTCAGGATTCAGCAGAGGTTCGACACTTTGCAGTGGACACATCTTTTCACAGAGGATCTGCCAATATACCCAGAGCTAGTGAGGTTGTTCTTCAGCAACCTAACCTATACTGAGGAGGCTAAAGGTCCAGGACATCCACTTCGGCTTGTCCTCAGGAGCAGGGTCCTTCAGACTCGAATCTGCTTCTCTATGAGATCATTGGCTGAGATCTTGCGGGTCCCTCACTACCCAGAGCAGTGCATATGGATACCTGCAGGGGCAGACATAGACAGCTACTTGATGCCATATGAGCTGCACGAGATATGCTACACACTGTGGGATAGTCGCCGATGCTTCACTCCGTGGAACAGTGGGCGGATGACAGATTTAGCACGGATCATCGCTTGCATCATCGGCCGAAACATTATGCCGAAGGCTGGACATCACCACCGGGTCACAGTGATGGAAGCCTTAGTCATCTACCGCATCTACATGGGCTTCGAGATCGACCTTTCCTACATCATACAGCAAGTCATGCTGGATATGGTTCTGCGGCCTAGCATGCGGAACCTTTGCTATGGGAGGCTACTGACCTTGATCTTCAGGCATTTTGGGGTGAGTTTCGAGGATACACCAATGGACATTGGTTCACGAGGATACATTATCAGGACTCGGACCATTCGTCAGATGAGGCTGCAACAGACAGTGAGATCTCCTGGTCCAGAGGTTGAGGAGGATGATGAAACAAAGGAAGAGGAGCAGGAGTCAGAGGATGGAGAGGAGGATATCGGTCCAGAGAGTGATGATCAGGCCGGAGATGATACAGAGATGCACGAGGCTATGCCGGAGCATCACGAGTTTCCTTCCTTGCACTTTGAGACAGGTGGTCCTTCTCATGCAGTTCCAGAGACTACAGATCTTTGCACAGATGAGATCGATGACTTCCATGCTAGAGAGGATGGATGTCAGACAGGAGCAGATGTATGAGAGGATGGAGTCACGATAGGATAGGATCGAGCATCAGGTGACTCAGCTATCGGAGGACTTCAGAGCTTACAGAGATCAGAGGAGATCACCTAGATAGACTGTACTTAGGATTTTCCTTTTATGCTTTTCAAATGTAATCATTGTAAAACTTTTAATATTAATGAAGTTCACTTTGTTTCACTTTTACTGTCACATCCTCCCAGCCGGTACCCTATCTGGCATACCCGAGAGTGTGATCCACAGCCCGAAGATCAAGTATCGAGTAATCAACCTCCCACATAAACAATAACATAATCATGAACAATAATAATAAAAGTGCGGAAGATAAACCATAGATTCAAATAAGGAAAGAATGAATCATATATATAAATCAGAGTACTAGATATAATCAGAGTGTCTAAAACAGATAAGTAAAGTGAGGCAAAATCCCACTCTACAACCAGCGGAAAAGTAGTTCTAGAAGAGAATAAGCAAGACAAAATCTAATCCCAGTAGCAAGTACAATGGGTAACTAAATTGTTCTCCACTTTATAGACAACATCCCTATAAGTATATATCTCATAAACAGCACAAGGGCGCTTCCACTCAATGGTCGGACTAAGCATCGTACGGAGCATAACCACTCGCGGGATCTTCAGTGTAATTGTTGTAACCGCAATCACCTTCCTGGAGATATGCCTCTTCTCCTTGCGCTTCTTCATAGGGGCCGTCATAATATTCAGTACCTGTAGAATAGTCTAACAAACATTGTACAATAAAGGAATGAGTTTCAAAGAAACTCAGTAAGGCAGTTAAATCCATAATAACATAAACGGCAAGATCTCAGAACAAACATAAATGCAATACGGTATGAGACAAGCAATGAATGAATGAATCTAACTCTACATATGCTGGTCTCTATTGGCAGACATGCTTTAAGTCATAGCACCGTACTTCTTTAGGAAGGTCTCAATCACTCATCATCAGTTGGTAATGGGTCCGGCATCCCTCAAGACATTCCATGGCTGGGGGTATAGGTCACCACTCTCTCACATCACCATTGGTCTAAGTACCGGCGCATGTCAGGGTTAAGCCTAGCCAAATGCAAGTCTTCTACTCAGTTACATCAAGTCAGATCCAGATAAGTCCATTCCTCGTCCCTGACGATCCTTTCCGGTATCCTTCACACTAGAGTCCTCATAGTCCCTGACTACGGACTCATCAACCCTATTGATCATCCACATATGGTAAACGGGAAGCTCTCACGTCCTCTCACGGGTTGGTTACCAGTCTTGAGCGCCCATGAATCCCCATTGCTACCATGGGTCGTTCGGTCTCAATACCCCTCCGATTAGGGTCTGACATAACGGGACATCCTAGCCAAACACTACTAGACAGTCCTAGATATGTCATCCAACAGTTTAGGAAGGTGTCCAGAGGGCATCTCCGGAAACATCCCATAATATTCCCGTAGTAGTCCAAGGACAGAAGTGTCAAAAGGACACCTCTCCTTTCCAAACCATACTTAAGCATACACATGCATCAATTCATATCATCACATATATGGTAACTTCATATATGGAAAGAAATCAATAATTACAATCACTTTGTATATAATTGGTAAGTAAATCATACATGAGTCAATTCAATATGAATAAGTAATGCTACTGATATCAAGATAGTACCAAAGTAGTATAACATTATAAGAATCTAACTAAAGAAATAAATTAACAAGATTCAAATATAGAAACTAAGATATGCAATTTATGTTGTTAAAGAAGTAACCATCCTTACCTTTTATAACTCGCAAAGGAATCCTAAGAAATCAAGTAAGATCTTGGCAAACTTGAGAAGAAGGTCCTAAACAAGTGTATACAACATATTAGGAAAGATCCCTAACAGAAAAGATACCAAAACATCCAACACAGACCAATTCTGGAGTTGCTGTACTCATTGGTCGACTGGTCCAGTCGACCAATCAGTCGACCAATGCAGACAGTAGCCTAAGAAAAACAGAGTTTTAAGATATAAAATCCGAATTTGGTGGTTCAAAAGGGTACTAATCAAGGGGTAAACTACATCAGTAGTATCCTAACATATAGGGGACCTCAAAACACTAATCGAATCAAGCCATCAAGATCCAAATTAGGAAACAAAAAGTTACCATAATTAGATCAACCATGGATCTTGAAGAATTCAAGATAGAAATCGAAGACAAGAACAATAGGAGAATGGATCATTGCTTCAGGTAAAGGTATCATGAAAAGCATACTTAGATCTTCAAGAAAATAGACCTAAGAACATAAATCTAAATAAGGAAACAAAACCTACCATATATGTAACTATCATGATTCATGAAGAAAACATGGTATGGTAGAAGAGAAACAACTAGAGATTGATAGATCATGGATCATGAAAAGAAAACACAGCAATTGACTACTAACATGATCAATATAGAAGATCCAAGGAGATCAGACTTCAAATCAAAAGTTAAACAAAGACTAGATCATGGTTTGATCATGATTCCTTCAAAAGCTTGCAATGATCATGGTTAAGATCATTGTTTTAGCCATTAATCCTTAGGATGATCATGAGGGACAAGTCCAGAGATGTTTGCAACAGAGAATGCAGCATCTCCTCTACTGTCTCAACTCAAAAAGGAAAGAAAAACAGAGATGGAGGAGAAGAAGAGAGTGTAGACATACCTTTGATGCAAAAGGAAGAGTTTTGACGAAGATCCATCAAGAAAATCACCAAGGATGCAAGGGAGATGACTTGCAGAGGTCTTTGGTTCGTTCCAACGAGTTTGGAGGCAGCAAATACGAAGTAGACTCGAGATTGGACTTAAATAGAGCAAGCAAGACCTAATTGCCAACGACAGCACCCATTGGTCGAGTGGATTGGTCGACTGGTCCAGTCGACCAATCAGTCGACCAATGCAGACAGCAATTCCAAAACAGGGAATTCAAGGCCCAGATCAAATCCAATCCTAAAGGGGTTTTGCACACATATCAAGTGACTTACCTATTAGGTAGAAATGCCTTCAAACCAAGATAGAGAGCACTCCAAGTCCATCAACTAATCCGATCTTCATCAAGATTCAGTTTCCATAAATAGAACTTCATCATCAACTCTCATGGATTCAAAGCCGGACACCAAGTCCTCCATTGGGATGGCCCAAAGCTGACTTCTTACTTTACTTCGGGTCCTTGGGACCTACAAATAACAAGGTTTCCGGGTCAAGGTTAGGGCTGGGTTTTACATTCTCCCCCCCTTAAAGAAATTTCGTCCTCGAAATTGAAAGCGTACCTGTGCTTCCAAAGAGGTAAGGAAACTTCTCCTTCATGTCTTCTTCCTTCTCCCAAGAAGCTTCTTCAGGGGTATGGTTCTTCCACCGAATCTTCACCAAAGGGATGGTGCGATTCCGCAGCTGCTTGTCCTTCCTATCCAAGATTTCGGCCGGTTCTTCATCGTAGGTCAAATCAGCACTAAGTCCTTCAGGTTCTTGCTGCAAAATATGTTCCGGATTCTCTATGTATTTTCGGAGCATCGAAATATGAAACACATTGTGAACACCAGCAAGAGGCGGAGGTAATGCTAATCGATACGCAACAGGTCCAACCTTTTCCAAAATCTCGAAAGGTCCAATGAAACGAGGGCTAAGCTTTCCCTTAACATTGAATCTTATCACACCCTTCATTGGTGAAACCTTGAGAAAGACTTTCTCTCCAACTTGAAATTCCAAATCGGTCCTTCTCTTATCGGCATAAGATTTCTGTCTTGGTAGTGCGGACTTAATCCTTTCTCTTATCATATCTACCATAGCACTCGTAGCTTCAATCATTTCGGGACCTAAGACTTTTCTTTCACTGTCTCGATCCAGTACAAAGGTGTCCTACAAGTACTTGCCATACAAAGCCTTGAATGGAGCCATGCCTATTGTTGCTTGATAAGCTGTTGTTATAGGCAAACTCAACCAAAGCTAGGTGTTCATCCCAATTACCACCCATATCCACCACACAAGATCCGAGCATGTCTTCCAATGTCTGAATTGTCCGCTCGGATTGTCCATCGGGCTTGTGGATGATGAGCTGTACTCAAGTTCAATTGGGTTCCCAAGGCCTTCTGCAAACTATTCCAAAACCTTGAGGTGAACCTAGGATCACGATCCGAAACAATACTCAATGGCACACCATGCAGACGAACCACATTATCCACGTAAAGCCTTGCTAGCTTATCCGGAGTATGAGTGATCTTCATAGGAATGAAGTGGGCTGATTTGGTCAACCTATCAACAATCACCCACACAGTGTCATTGCCTTTACTTGTCCGAGGCAAGCTAGTCACAAAGTCCATAGAGATATCCTCCCACTTCCAACTAGGAATAGGAAGAGGTTGAAGTAATCCAGATGGGGGTTGTCGAACGGCTTTCACACGTTGGCAAGTCTCACACTTGGCAACAAAATCATCAACATCAGCCTTGAGACCAATCCACCAAAAATGTTCCTTCAAGTCCTTGTACATCTTGGTGCTTCCCGGGTGTATAGTAAAGACTGACTGGTGTGCTTCCTTCAATATTTCTTTCTTAACTTCTTCGTTTGCAGGCACGCACAGTCTTCCTCTAAACAATAAAGCACCATCCATGGATATACCAAAGTCGGGGTCCGACTCGGGATTCGAAGAAATCTTCTCAACTTTGATCAAAAGCTCTTGATCGGAAATCTGTGAGCAACAATCTTATCTCTAAGACCGGGTCTTGCCGTCATGGCAGAAAGAATAAAATCAGAATTCTCAGGGACAATTTCCAAATCAAAACTCTCAATAGAAGACCACAATGGTAAACTCAAAGCATTCAAATCCAAAGTCTTCTTCTGGTTCTTCCTACAAAGAGCATCAGCAACAACGTTTGCTTTCCCAGGGTGATACTGAATATCACAATCATAATCGGAGACTAGTTCCAACCATCTCCTTTGTCTCATGTTCAACTCCTTTTGGGTGAAGAAGTATTTCAAACTCTTATGATCCGTGAAAATGGCAATCTTCTCACCGTAGAGGTAATGTCTCCAAATCTTCAAAGCAAAGACAACAGCGGCAAGTTCTAGATCGTGAGTGGGGTAATTCCGCTCATAATCTTTCAATTGCCGAGAAGCATAGGCTACAACCTTGCCATGTTGCATCAGTATGCAACCCAATCCAATCTTTGACGCATTGGTATAAACTGTCATACCACCGGAACTATCAGATATAGTCAAAACCGGGGCACTTGTCAATCTATCTTTCAACTCTTGGAAATTCTTCTCACAGGCGTCAGACCAAACAAACTTTTCTTCTTTCCTGATCAACTTAGTCATAGGAGCAGCCAACCGAGAAAAATTCTCAATAAACCTTCTATAGTAACCCGCCAATCCAAGAAAACTTCTTATTTCCGTTACCGACTTCGGTCTTTCCCAATCAGCCACAGCTTGAACCTTTTCGGGATCGACACGAATACCTTCGGCTGAAACCACATGGCCAAGGAATACTACTCTCTTAAGCCAGAAATCACACTTGCTAAACTTAGCGTACAACTTCTTCTCTCGCAACCTTTGCAAAGTAAAACTTAGATGACTCGCATGCTCTTCTTCGCTCTTCGAATAGATCAAGATGTCATCAATGAAAACAATCACAAACTTATCAAGCACATCGTGAAATACTCGGTTCATGAGGTCCATGAACACCGCAGGAGCATTGGTCAATCCAAAGGGCATGACTCTAAACTCGTAGTGACCATACCGTGTTCGGAAAGCTGTCTTGAAGATATCACTAGACTTCACTTTCAATTGGTGATATCCGGATCTTAAGTCAATCTTTGAGAACACAACTGCACCCTTCAACTGATCGAAGAGATCATCAATTCTGGGCAGCGGGTATCTATTCTTGATAGTCAGCTTATTCAACTCACAGTAGTCGATGCACAAGTGCATACTACCGTCTTTCTTCTTGACAAACAAGACCAGAGCTCCCCAAGGTGACACACTAGGCTGTACGAAACCTCTATCAATGAGCTCATTCAACTGATTTTGCAACTCTTTCAACTCAGTAGGAGCCATCCTATGCGGAGCTTTAGATACCGGAGCAGCACCAGGGACGAGATCAATAGAAAACTCGACATCCCTGTCTGGAGGCACTCCCGATAGATCATCAGGGAAGACATCAACAAAGTAGCAGACAACCCTGACTTCATCGACTCTTTTCTCCACTTTACCCTTGCCTTCGAGATGAAGCATCATCCACTAGGGCATAGACTTGCATCAGTGCGAGACAGCACCTTCTTACAAACCCTTCTCTTTTCACCACAGAAATTCTAAGACCGGACTTCCACAAATATGGAACTGAATCTTCTTTGAGGAACAAAGGAACACGGCTTTGTGGGCTGTTAACCAATCAATTCCCAAAATAACATCGAAGTCCTTCATATCAAGAATTACAAAATTGGCTTCCAAGTTCTTCTCACAAATCAACACGGGACATTTAGATAACCCCTTATCTAGTTTCACAACGGGACCAGTAGGTGTACTAATCAATAAACAACTAGACAACTTCTCGGGGATTAGGTTAGTCTTCTTGATGAATGCAAATGACATGAACGAATGAGATGCACCCGTATCAAATAAGACAAATGCGAGAAATAGAAGCAACTAACAATGTACCTGTAATCACTTCATGGCTTGGATCCTGCTCAAACCTTGGAAATACTGAAAACTCTACCGGAGGGAGGAGCGGGAGCACTCTTCACCACTTTGGAGCAAGCTGCTGGACGGACGGGCCGCTTCGGACGAGCACGAGCGAAATGACCAGCTTGCTTGCGGTAGAAGCAAACGGGATTGCTTGGATCCAACGGGGGTGGCTGCAACAGAGGGCTTCGAACAAAAGGCCTAGCACTTGCACTTGCTTGGTGGTCGGTTTCCGCCATCTTGTCTAAACTGGCCGGGCTGCTGAAAACCCGAGTTCGACCTACACTCCTAGGCTGAAAGGTAGGAGTGGGGTAGGGTGTAGGTCTCACAAAACACCGATCATTACGATCCACCAAACCAGGGTTCCTTGGCTGCCGGGCTTTTGCACACGTGCACTTTCCTTCTCTGTTTCTTCCAATTTCTTCGAGTTACTGCACCACTTGAGCATAGCTCACTATAGGCTGGATGTGAGGTAAGCTTTAATGGCGGGCGCAGTCCTTTGAAGAACTTCTTCGCTTTGGCGAGGTCAACCTTCGAGAGAATCGGAGCAAAGAAATGAAGCTCCTCGAACTTCTGTTGGTACTCCAACACAGACGAGAGATCCTTGTGTAAGAACCATGAACTCAGCTTCCTTCACATCTTTCACCGCCTCGGGAAAGTAATTCATACAAAAAGCCTCTTTGAACAACTCCCAAGTTACAACTCCTGCATGCAAACCTTCCAAAACAGGCCGAGTGGAGATCCACCATGCATCGGCTTCTTGTTGCAACTCAGTTCAGCAAACGAGAATCTTCGAGCTTCCGAGCATTGCAGATGTCGGAAAGCCTTCTCCAACTCACGAAGCCACTTGTTAGGAAACAAGGGGTCCTTGGTAACTCCGGTGAAAGTGGGTACTTGCATCTTGAGAAAACTCTCCATCGGGCGAGTATGAGAAGTTCCGACTAAACCTCCCGCATTCGGGACTGCGGCATGAGGATTCACATTTGCACCAGCTCGAGTCTCATTATGCAGAGTCATGAAACCCACCAACATCTGGTTGAACTGAGCTGCTTGCTGCTGCATCATATTTCCCATAATATTGGCAATATCTCGGAAACTTCCAACATTCGGGGCACCGGGTATCTCATGGGTACCCTGATCGACATTAGGTATCTCACCACCTCCATGAGGTATTTCACCACCTCCTTGAGGTATTTCACCACCTCCTTGACCACTGGATTCACCACTCCCACTTCTCAGAGTAACCATTCTGCAAAAGTGAGAACATCAAAATACCGAATTTCGAAGTTTCAACATAAACCACAAGTCCAAATGATTTGAAAACTTAAATCATGCTCAAATATATCCATATAGTCATCAAACAATAATCCATAAGGCAAAAATCACATTTTCCAAAAATTCAACAGCAAAAGAGGCCTCTGTTACCATTGGTCGAGTGATTGGTCGACTGACCCAGTCGACCAATGCAGACAGAATGCGAAAATTCGCATTATAAGCCTCATTTCCACATTCCAACTTCATTCTAACTTCTTTCAAAGGTGAGAGAGCTCTAGGGAAAGTCTTCAAAGGTTCTCACAAGTGTTCTTGAGGTGTTTTGGTGCTTCAACAACAACACAACAACAACACAACCATCACAAACAAGGTAAATCTCTCATTCTTTCTTCCATTTTCATCTTCTCATGCTTGCATTTCAATCAAAACCATGCTTTGCTTGTATCCAATGCTAGAAATCATGCTTAGGAATGCTTAGAAACATATTCCCTAGGTCTTAAACACAATGTCATGCATAGACAAGAAGTTCTAACATATTGGTGTTCATCTCGCAACGTTTCCATACCGAAATCGTTATCTTTAGAAAAATTTCGTTTTCTCTCAAACCGCTTGAAATTTTCGCACAAAATCAAATGCTACATGCTCAAGATGATATTGTAGATAGGTCCATAAAATTTGATTAAACCAATTTCAACTTTTCAAAAATCCAATTTTGACCTAAATTGCAAAATCCCCAAATTTCCTTCTTGCTGAATTTTTCGCTTTAATCCAAGTTTTCGATCGATTTTCTTCAAACAAACTTCATAGACATGAAATTCCATGTATTGCGCACATGCTAGTATGTTCAAATCAAATTTCCCCCAAATTTGAAATTTTTCAAAAAAATTACGAAAATACCCTTTTGGCTCAAATCTTAAAGTAGCACTAACTGGAATTTTCTCTTGTCTCTTTCACAGATACACACTATGCAGAGGGGAGGGCGAGGACGAGGTAGAGGTCGTGGTCGCATTGTAGGGGCACTTAGGGGCAGAGGTCAGGTTCCTTCCGAGCCTAGACGGGAGGTTAGGAGACCGGACATGTTCGACACACCTCGGGCCGAGTTCTTGTACGAGGCCTACTTCGATTCTTTGTAACATCGAGATGGGACGTCTACTTCACCTCACGCCAGCTCGGAGTCTTTAGGATTCGGCGAGAGATTCGACACGTTGCGGTGGACTCATCTCTTCACCGAGGATCTGCCGGTATACCCGGAGCTAGTGAGGTTGTTCTTCGGCAACCTTACCTACACGAGAGGAGGCTCGAGGTCAAGGACATCCACTTAGACTTGTCCTAAGGAGCAGGGTCTTCTGGCTCAGATTCGCTTTTCCACCCGAGCACTGGCTGAGATCTTGCAGGTTCCATACTATCCATAGCAGTGTGTGTGGATACCTGCAGGAGCAGATATGGACAGCCATCTGATGCCGTACGAGCTTCGCGAGATATGCTCTACGCTATGGGATAGTCGTCGATGCTTCACTCCGTGGACCAGCGGACGGATGACGGATTCTGCACGGATTATCGGTCGCATAGTCGGCCAAAACATTATGCCGAAGGCCGGACATCACCATCGGGTCACGGTGATGGAGGCCTTAGTCATCTACCGCATCTACATGGGCTTCGAAATCGATCTCTCCTACATCATTCAGCGGGTCATGCTGGACTTGGTTCTGCGGCCTAGCATGCGGAACCTTTGCTATGGGAGGCTACCGACCTTGATCTTCGAGGCATTTCGGGGTGAGTTTCGAGGATACACCGGTGGACACCGGTTCCACGGGGATACTCTATCGGGACTCGGACCATTCGTCGGATGAGGCTGCAGCGATCGAGAGATCTCTGGTCCGGAGGGTGAGGATGATGAGGAGTCGGAGGATGAGGATCGGGAGTCGAGGAGGATGGAGGAGAGGATATCGGTCCTCGATAGTGATGATCGGGCCGAAGATGATACGAGATATGCACGAGGCTGAGCCGGTGCATCACGAGTTTCCTTCATCACACTTCGAGGCGGTGGCCCTTCACATGCGGTTCCGGAGACTTCAGATCTTGGGGCACGAGATGAGATCGATGACTTCCATGCTAGAGAGGATGGAGGTCGAGACGAGGAGATGTACGAGAGGATGGAGTCACGACGGGATAGGATAGAGCATCGGGTGACTCAGCTAGCGGAGGAGTTCGGAGCATACGAGAGATCGAGAGAAGATCACCTAGATAGACTGTACCCTAGGATTTTCATTTATGCATTTCAGATGTAATCGTTGTAAAAGCTTTTGAAATTAATGAAGTTCATTTTGTTTCACTTAATTATTGTATATTATGCACCTTTCTTTTCTTTGCATTAGTGACATTTGTTTAAGTATAATTATGGTATGTTATTCAGAAATGTTCTGTTATGCTTCATAGGTTGAGTTTCTAATCCAAGTGTTCTATTATTCACTTCTAAGAGTAGAAGAGTCATTTCAGATCAATGACTCAGGAATGTTCAGTTATTGTCTTTTGTGGTTAGGATTTCCTCGAACCTTGGGCTCTGACCAATCTGTCACATCCTCCCAGCCGGTACCCTATCTGGCATACCCGAGAGTGTGATCCACAGCCCAAAGATCAGGTATCGAGTAATCAACCTCCCACATAAACAATAACATAATCATGAACAATAATAATAAAAGTGCGGAAGATAAACCATAGATCCAAATAAGGAAAGAATGAATCATATATATAAATCAGAGTACTAGATATAATCAGAGTGTCTAAAACAGATAAGTAAAGTGAGGCAAAATCCCACTCTACAACCAGCGGAAAAGTAGTTCTAAAAGAGAATAAGCAAGTCAAAATCTAATCCCAGTAGCAAGTACAATGGGTAACTAAATTGTTCTCCACTTTATAGACAACATCCCTATAAGTATATATCTCATAAACAGCACAAGGGTGCTTCCACTCAATGGTCGGACTAAGCATCGTACGGAGCATAACCACTCGCGGGATCTTCAGTGTAATTGTTGTAACCGCAATCACCTTCCTGGAGATATGCCTCTTCTCCTTGCGCTTCTTCATAGGGGCCGTCATAATATTTAGTACCTGTAGAATAGTCTAACAAACATTGTACAATAAAGGAATGAGTTTCAAAGAAACTCAGTAAGGCAGTTAAATCCATAATAACATAAATGGCAGGATCTCAGAACAAACATAAATGCAATATGGTATGAGACAAGCAATGAATGAATGAATCTAACTCTACATATGCTGGTCTCTATTGGCAGACATGCTTTAAGTCATAGCACCGTACTTCTTTAGGAAGGTCTCAATCACTCATCATTAGTTGGTAATGGGTCCGGCATCCCTCGGGACATTCCATGGATATAGGTCACCACTCTCTCACATCACCATTGGTCTAAGTACCGGCGCATGTCAGGGTTAAGCCTAGCCAAATGCAAGTCTTCTACTCAGTTACATCAAGTCAGATCCAGATACGTCCATTCCTCGTCCCTGACGATCCTTTCCGGTATCCTTCACACTAGAGTCCTCATAGTCCCTGACTACGGACTCATCAACCCTATTGATCATCCACATATGGTAAACGGGAAGCTCTCACGTCCTCTCACGGGTTGGTTACCGGTCTTGAGCTCCCGTGAGCCCAAGTCTAACCATATGCGACCCTACCAATAAATGGCCCCCACAATGTGATTCCTGTCCTCTCACGGGTTGGTTACCGGTCTTGAGCGCCCATGAATCCCCATTGCTACCACGGGTCGTTCGGTCTCAATACCCCTCCGATTAGGGTCTGACATAACGGGACATCCTAGCCAAACACTACTAGACAGTCCTAGATATGTCATCCAACAGTTTAGGAAGGTGTCCAGAGGGCATCTCCGGAAACATCCCATAATATTCCCGTAGTAGTCCAAGGACAGAAGTGTCAAAAGGACACCTCTCCTTTCCAAACCATACTTAAGCATACACATGCATCATTTCATATCATCACATATATGGTAACTTCATATATGGAAAGAAATCAATAATTACAATCACTTTGTATATAATTGGTAAGTAAATCATACATGAGTCAATTCAATATGAATAAGTAATGCTACTGATATCAAGATAGTACCAAAGTAGTATAACATTATAAGAATCTAATTAAAGAAATAAATTAACAAGATTCAAATATAGAAACTAAGATATGCAATTTATGTTGTTAAAGAAGTAACCATCCTTACCTTTTATAACTCGCAAAGGAATCCTAAGAAATCAAGTAAGATCTTGGCAAACTTGAGAAGAAGGTCCTAAACAAGTGTATACAACATGTTAGGAAAGATCCCTAACAGACAAGATACCAAAACATCCAACACATACCAATTCTGGAGTTGCTGTACTCATTGGTCGAGTGGATTGGTCGACTGATCCAGTCGACCAATCAGTCGACCAATGCAGACAGTAGCCTAAAAAAAACAGAGTTTTAAGATATAAAATCCGAATTTGGTGGTTCAAAAGGGTACTAATCAAGGGGTAAACTACATCAGTAGTATCCTAACATATAGGGGACCTCAAAACACTAATCGAATCAAGCTATCAAGATCCAAATTAGGAAACAAAAAGTTACCCTAATTAGATCAACCATGGATCTTGAAGAATTCAAGATAGAAATCAAAGACAAGAACAATAGGAGAATGGATCATTGCTTCAGGTAAAGGTATCATGAAAAGCATACTTAGATCTTCAAGAAAATAGACCTAAGAACATAAATCTAAATAAGGAAACAAAACCTACCATATATGTAACTATCATGATTCATGAAGAAAACATGGTATGGTAGAAGAGAAACAACTAGAGATTGATAGATCATGGATCATGAAAAGAAAACACAGCAATTGACTACTAACATGATCAATATAGAAGATCCAAGGAGATCGGAATTCAAATCAGAAGTTAAACAAAGACTAGATCATGGTTTGATCATGATTCCTTCAAAAGCTTGCAATGATCATGGTTAAGATCATTGTTTTAGCCATTAATCCTTAGGATGATCATGAGGGACAAGTCCAGAGATGTTTGCAACAGAGAATGCAGCATCTCCTCTACTGTCTCAACTCAAAAAGGAAAGAAAAACAGAGATGGAGGAGAAGAAGAGAGTGTAGACATACCTTTGATGCAAAAGGAAGAGTTTTGACGAAGATCCGTCAAGAAAATCACCAAGGATGCAAGGGAGATGACTTGCAGAGGTCTTTGGTTCGTTCCAAAGAGTTTGGAGGCAGAAAATACAAAGTAAACTCGAGATTGGACTTAAATAGAGCAAGCAAGACCTAATTGCCAAAGACAGCACCCATCAGTCGACCAATGCAGACAGCAATTCCAAAACAAGGAATTCAAGGCCCAGATCAAATCCAATCCTAAAGGGGTTTTGCACACATATCAAGTGACTTACCTATTAGGTAGAAATGCCTTCAAACCAAGATAGAGAGCACTCCAAGTCCATCAACTAATCCGATCTTCATCAAGATTCAGTTTCCATAAATAGAACTTCATCATCAACTCTCATGATTCAAAGCCAGACACCAAGTCCTCCATTGGGATGGCCCAAAGCTGACTTCTTACTTTACTTCGGGTCACTGGACCTACAAATAACAAGGTTTCCGGGTCAAGGTTAGGGCTGGGTTTTACATTTATTATTGTGTATTATGCACTTTTCTTGTATTGCATTAAGTGACAATTGTTTAAGTATAATTATTGTGCATTATTCAGAAGTATTCAGTTATGCTTCATTTTACAGTTTCTAGTCCAAGTGTTCTATTATTCACTTCTAAGAGTAGATGAGTCACTTCGGGATCTATGACTCAGGAATGTTCCGTTACTGTTTTCTGTGGTTAGGATTTCCTTGAACTTTGGGCTCGGATACCATTCTGTCACATCCTCCCAGCCGGTACCCTAACTGGCATACCCGAGAGTGTGATCCACAGCCCCGAAGATCAAGTATCGAGGAAATCATCCTCCCACATATACAATAACATAATCATAAACAGGAAATAATCAAGGTTTAATATTATAAATAAGGTTCAAAACAAGAAATGAATAAACAATATAATCAGAGTGCGGAAAATGATACCAGATATCTGTAGATATCAAAAGAAGTAAAGTGAGGCGGAAACTCACTCCACAGAATACAACGGAACGCAGTATGTAAGTCTAAAAGAAATAACAACTAAATCAAAGGAACTAATAAAGATAACTAAACATCAGAGTTTTCTATTCTATAGATGACGTCTTCAAAATAGTGGACTTCATCAATCCATTTGAGACGTTCCACATATACGTTGTCTTTAATCGTAGTACGCAGCTTGATCAACTGAGGGATCATCAGAGTAATCTTGATTGTTGCCAACACCTTGCGTGAAGTACGCTTCATCGGCTTGCGCTTCATCGTACTGTTCGCCATAGTAATCAATACCTGTAGAATAGTCTAACAAAAACAATGTACAAAAGGAATGAGTTTCGAAGAAACTCAGTAAGGTAGTTAATTCATAACAACATAAATAACATGAAAGCAAACCATAATAAGATGCAATGCAATATGAAACAAGTAATGTATGTATGCATCTAAACTCTATGTATGCTGGTCTCTATTGGCAGACATGCTTTAAGTCATAGCATCGTACTTCCTTGGGTAGGTCACGCATATGGCTCCTGTTGGTAGTGGGTCCGGCATCCCTCAGGACAAACCATGGCAGGGGGTTAAGTCAACACTCTCTCTCACAACCATTTGGCATAAGTACCGGCGCATGTCAGGGTAAAGCCTAGCCCAATGCAAGTCATCTACTCAGTTACATCAACTCAGGTCCAGATACCTCCATTCTTCACCCCGGGCGATCCTTTCCGGTATCCTTTCCACTAGAGTCCTAATAGTCCGGGACTACGAACTCATCAACCCTATTGGTTATCCACATATGGTAAACGGGAAGCTCTCATGTCCTCTCACGGATATAACTCACCGGTCTTAAGTGCCCATGAGCCCAAGTCTAACCATATGCAACCCTACAATGCATGGCCCCCACAATGTGATTCCCGTCCTCTCACGGGTTGGTTACCGGTCTTGAGCGCCCGTGAATCCTCATTGCTGCCACGGGTCGTTCAGTCTCAATACCCTTCCGAATCGGGTCTGATATAACGGGGACATCCTAGCCAAACACTGCTAGACAGCCCTAGGTATGACAATCAATAACTCGGGAAAGCGTCGATGGACAACCCCGGAAACATCCCATACTATTTCCAATAAAGTCCAAGGACAGAAGTGTCAAAAGGACACCTCTCAATCCCAAATCATACCTAATGAGATACAATCTCAAATCAGTCATGACATACACAGTCAACAGTTCATCATATACCAAAGAGAATATAAAGTCATGATCTAATCATTAACAACATGATAATAACCAATTCATATAAGTATGAATAATGAAAAGATAACCTAAACAAGTGCTACTGTTCTCACAGTAGTATATCATAAGTAAAAGTATACAAACAGTAGTTAATCTCAGAGTTTCATAAAGATAAAAACTAGAGAGTATGTGATCTATGTAGTTAAGGAGATAACTGTCCTTCCCTTCTAACTCGTAAAGGAACTTAGAGAATCAAGTAAGACCTTGACTAAACCTGAGAAAAGAGTCTTAAACAAGTGTATACAATGAGTTAGGAAAGATACATAGAAGGAAAGATCACAATTCAATCAAAATAGACCAAGAAAGGGGTTGCTGTACCCATTGGTCGACTGATTGGTCTACTGCCCCAGTCGACCAACAGAGGTAGTAGCCTTCAAAAATCAAAATTTTTAGAATATGAATCCGAATTTGGTGGTTCAAAAGGGTACAAATTGAGGGGGAAACTCTAATGGAAGCATCTAAGTCTATAGAGGACAACCAACCACCAATCAAATCAAGTTTCCAGGTTACAACTTAGGAACCAGAAAGTTAACCTAATTAGGTTAAACATAGATCATGAAGGGAAAATATAGTATGATCAAGGGTAAGGAAATAAAGTGAGTGTCTTCTAACATGATCAAAATAAGGGTTCTTGATTTTACCCATGAAACTAGGGTTTCACCCTTTTTGGCTCCCATGAAAAGGTTGAGAGCACTGGATGAAGGGAGGTAAATTGTTAGGTCAAGTACAACAAGAAGAATTAAAGAATATTGAATTTAGATCAACCTCCACATTACCCATGAGGTTTCCCTCACATGGGGGGTTTACCAAAAGGTTCTCCTGATGACCACACAAGGTTAGGGTTTCCAAGATTCAACTGGAAAGGGTTGAGATCGGTCGAACTGACACAGCTGCCAAAATAGCACCGGAACCTTCTGACGAAAACTCAAGTCCAAATCTGAAAATGGAGAACAGTAAGGGCTTACTGAGAGACGTCAGATCTACATTTCCTCGATTACTCTTTCTACTCAAAGCATCAGCAACCACATTAGCTTTTCCTGGATAATAGTGAATATCACAATCATAGTCTTTCACCAATTCTAGCCATCTTCTCTGTCTCATATTCAACTCCTTTTGAGTAAAGAAATACTTGAGACTCTTGTGGTCAGTGAAAATCAATATCTTTTCACCATAAAGATAGTGACGCCAGATCTTTAGAGCAAACACCACAGCTGCCAATTCCAAATCATGAGTAGGATAGTTATGCTCATACTTCTTCAATTGCCTAGAAGCATAAGCTACAACCTTCCCATGTTGCATCAAAACGCAACCCAAACCAACTTTAGAGGCATCGGTATACATTGTCAAACCTCCAGAGTCATCTAGTATCGTCAACACAGGAGCGTTAGTCAACCTTTTCTTGAGTTCTTGGAAACTCTTTTCACATGCTTCATTCCACTCAAACTTGACTCCTTTTCTAGTAAGCTTCGTCATAGGTGCTGAGAGTCTAGAGAAATTCTCAATGAAGCGCCTATAATATCCCGCCATACCAAGAAAACTTCGAATCTTAGTGACTGACTTAGGTCGGTCCCAATCGACAACAGCTTGAACCTTTGCAGGGTCAACCTTAATACCGTCAGCAGAAACAATGTGACCTAAGAACATAACTTTATGTCACATCCTCCCAGCCGGTACCCTAACTGGCATACCCGAGAGTGTGATCCACAGCCCCGAAGATCAAGTATCGAGGAAATCATCCTCCCACATATACAATAACATAATCATAAACAGGAAATAAATCAAGTTTTAATATTATAAACAAGGTTCAAAACAAAAATGAATAATCAGTATAATCAGAGTGCGGAAAAGATACCAGATATCCAATGATATCAAAAAGGAGTAAAGTGAGGTGGAAACTCACTTCACCAAAATAGCGGAACATAGTATGAAAGTCAAAAGGAATTACAACTGAAACAAATGTACTAAGATATAAACTAAGATTAAGCATCTTCAAGTTTATAGATAACGTCTTCATAAGTATGGACTTCGTCAATCCAATGAATCCTTTCTAACTCTATGTTGTTTTCAAAAGTAGTACGCAGCTTGATCCGCCGGGGGATCATCAGAGTAATCTTGATCGTAGCCAGCACCTTGCGTGTAATAAGCTTCATTGGCTTGCGCTTCACTGTACTGCTTGTCATAATAATCTGAACCTGCAGGATAATCTAAACAAAGAATGTACAAAAAAAAAGGAATGAGTTTCGAAGAAACTCAGTAAGGTAGTTAATCCATAACATCATAGATAACATGTGGCAAAACATAACATGATGCAATGCAGTATGAAACAGATAAAGTATGAATGCATCTAACTCTATGTGTGAAACCCGGCCCTAACCTTAACCCGGATACTCTTTGATTGTAGGTCCGAAGACCCGAAGTAGAAGTGAAAGTCAACTATGGGCCATATTGGTAGATGATATAGTGTTCAACTCCGAACCTATGGAGATTGAAGATGATGCCCCATACTTGAAGTCAGTGTTGGATATAGAGAAGAGACTACACCTTGATGAAGAGAAGATTAGTTGATGACCTTAGAGCTTGGTGGGACATGATTTAAAGCCATTTTTCCATGCTAGGTATGTTATAGAATATGTGTTTAAAGTTTCGTTTGATTCTGAGTAGTGGAAGACCCTCAAATCCCTGTTTTTGGCTTTGCTGTCAGCCTAGGTCGAGTGCTTGGGTCGACTACCCAATGCTACCCAGCCAATCGACCCAGAGTTGCTGAACTCGAACAGAATCTTCTGTTTTGAGAATCTTGCTATATATACCCCATGACTTCGTGATTTTAGAATCCCTAGCCTCCATAACACTTAGAGAACGAAGGGAAACCATCTCCAAGCCTCCAAGAGTGAAGAAGAAGACCTAATCTTGCAATCTTGCATACTCTCTCTCTTGTTCTTCAATTAAAGGTTAGTAATCTATCTTTTATGTTAATGATTTATTCTTTCTATGATCACTCTCATCTCTGAACTGAGATTATGATGAAGATGCTGCAACCATGTAGTCATATCTTTACAATCTCTTTTCATTCTCTTGTACTATGATCATCTCATTCATTCTTGACATGATTCTTTTGATTTCTTCTTAAACTATGATAATATTTTCTATTTTGATTCATTCTAGCATTATAGATGCTTCTCTATGATTATTCATACCTCTAATCTACTGTGTTCTTGTACTAGAATGAGATCTAATCATCTCTAGTTCATCTCTTTCATTCATAGCATGTTTCCAATGAAAACTATGATTTTTACCAAAATAGAAACTACGGTTCTAAATTAGGAAGTAATGTTTTAATGGTGGTTTGATGTCTAAATTATGCTTTCTAGGCTTAGACTACTGTGTTAGACAATCCCTCCAAGTTTTGTCGCATTCCGGTTTGTGTAGCATAGGTTTCGGATCAAGATTCCCTTTTTACTTTCGGATTTGCTCTTGGGCAGACTGCCTGGGTTGATTGGCCAATGCTACCCACCAATCAACCCAAGCAATGAGAAATCTGTTTTCTTCGTCCGATTTGATTCAAATCATGCTTATTCTTTTAGGACTACTTCCTAATGATTGTGTGATGCTATTCTAGGGTTTATTTGCTAACTTTGGATTCATCCTCTTGTTCGTCCGGAATATTCTCGGATCTATTTAAGGTAAGGAAAGTTGTTACCATATTAACATAGATTTGCATAGATTTAGTTTCTAATTTGGGAACTACTTAGAATTGCTACTGTTATGTTAGTTTCTATTATGATATGAATGCTGCAAGTACATTAGGATCTTATTTCCTTATTTACTTTATGTACTTGATTATGTATGAATACTTACTCATGTATGTTTCCTTATTTATTTAATCTTGTCTTATTATACTCTTTCATATGATGTGATATTTGTCGTGGATGATATGACTGAATTATGATTGTGATTGCTTAGGTATGATTTGGGATTGGGGAATGTCCTTTTGACATTCTGTCCTTGGACCTCATTGGGAGTAGTATGGGATATTTCCAATGTTGCCCTTTGACGCTTTCCCGGATTATTGGTTGTCATACCTAGGACTTGTCTAGCAGTGTTTGGCTAGGTTATACCTCTGTTATATCAGACCCAAATCGGAAGGGTATTGAGACCGAACGACCCGTGGTAGCAATGGGGATTCATGGGCGCTCAAGACCGGTAACCAACCCGTGAGGAGACATAAATCACATTGTGGGGGCCATTTATGGGTAGAGTTGCATATGGATAGACTTGGGCTCATGGGCGTTCAAGACCGGTAACCAACCCGTGAGAAGACATGAGAGCTTCCCGTTTACTATATGTGGATGACCTATAGGGTTGATGAGTCCGTAGTCTGGGACTATGCTGACTCTAGTGTGAAGGATACCGGAAAGGATCGCTGGGGGCGAGGAATGGACGTATCTGGATCTGAGTTGATATGACCAAGTAGAAGACTTGCATTGGGCTAGGCTTTACCCTGACATGCGCCAATACTTAGACCAAACGGTGATGTGAGAGAGAGGTGACTTAACCCCTAACCAAGGAATGTCCAGGAAGGATGCAAGACCCAACTACCACCGGCAGACCCAAGATGCCAAGATGGCTGAGGGGGAGTGATTGACCTACCCAAAGAAGTAGGGTGCTATGACTTAAAGCATGTCTGCCTATAGAGACTAGCATACATAGAGTTAGACTCATACATACATTGTTGCCTCATATCATATCATCTTATGCTTTGTTGTGATACTATGTTATTTATGCTATTATGGAATAACTTGCCTTGCTGAGTTTCTTTGAAACTCACTCCTTTTTGTACAATATCTTTTGTTAGACTATTCTACAGGTTTTGATGGCTATGAAGCGCAATATGAGGAAGCGCAAGATGAAGAAGCGTACCATACGCAAAGTGTTGGCGACTACGAAGATTACTGTGAGGATCCCTCGAGTGGTCTCTTTTGTTACCAGGATTAGCCCTACTGTGGAGTGGGAGCGTTTGAGCATCATCGATGAAGTCTATGTCTATGAGGACATCCTTTATAAAGTAGAAAAGACTCTAGTTTAGATTGTATCTTTCTTTCTTGTCTTTAGAATCAGTTGTAATCCCATTTGGTTTTCGAACTACATTCCGTTGTACTTGTGGAGTGAGATTCCGCCTCGCTCTACTTTTGATTTATATATCTATCGGTATCTTTTCCGCACTCTGATGAATATCTCGTTACTTTACCTTGATTCATTTGAATAATATTGTTAACATTGATTTAGTCTTGTTCTTGATTATATTGTTGTGAATGTGGGAGGTTGATTTCTCTAACTACTGGATCTTGTGGACTGTGGATCACACACTCAGGTATGCCAGATAAAGTACCGGGTGGGTGGATGTGACACTATGTATGCTGGTCTCTATGGCGGACATGCTTTAAGTCATAGCACCGGACTTCTTAAGGAAAGTCTGCTCACACCCTCAACCATATAAGATATCTTGGGTTCCCTCAACCATTTAAGGTATCTTGGGCAGTCGGTTGGTAATGGGTCCTGCATCCCTCAAGACAAACCATGGTAGGGGGTTAAGTCAACACACTCTCTCACAACCATTTGGCATAAGTACCGGCGCATGTCAGGGAAAAGCCTAGCCCAATGCAAGTCATCTACTCAGTTACATCAACTCAGGTCCAGATACTTCCATTCCTCGTCCCTGACGATCCTTTCCGGTATCCTTTCCACTAGAGTCCTAATAGTCCCTGACTACGGACTCATCAACCCTATTGGTTATCCACATATGGTAAACGGGAAGCTCTCATGTCCCCTCACGGATCATTTCACCGGTCTTGAGCGCCCATGAGCCCAAGTCTAGCCATATGCAACCCTCCAATAAATGGCCCCCACAATGTGATTCCCGTCCTCTAACGGGTTGGTTACCGGTCTTAAGCGCCCGTGAATCCCCATTGCTACCACGGGTCGTTCGGTCTCAATACCCTTCCGAATTGGGTCTGATATAACAGGGTTATATCCTAGCCAAACACTGCTAGACATCCCTAGGTATGACAACCATTGATTCGGGAAAGCGTCGATGGGCAACCTCGAAAACATCCCATACTATTTCCGATAATGTCCAAGGACAGAAGTGTCAAAAGGACACCTCCCAATCCCAAACCAAACTTAATCAAACACATTCTCAGATCAGTCATGACATACACAACCAGTAGTTCATCATATAAAAGAGAATGTAAAAGCAACATCAGATTAAGCAGTAATAAGTAATTCATATAACATGAATAATGAAAAAGATGATATAAACAAGTGCTACTGTTCCCATAGTAGGAGATTAGAATTAAAATACAATAACAGTAGGTAATCTCATAATTTCATAAAGTAGAAACCAGAGAACAAGTAATCTATGAAGTTAAGGAATTAACTGTCCTTACCTTCTAACTTGGATGGGATCTTAAAGAATCAAGTATGATCTTGACTAAACCTGAGAAGACAGTCCTAAACAAGTGCACACAACATGTTAGGAAATATGCATAAAGGAAAAGATCATAAATCAATCGAAACAGACCAAGATTGAGGTTGCTGTACTCATTGGTCGATTGATTAGTCTGCTGGACCAGTCGACCAATGCAGACAGTGGCCTGCAAGAATCCGAATTTTGAGAATCCAAAACCGAATTCGATGGTTCAAAAAGGTACAAATCAGAGGGGAATTATCATGGTAGTATTCTAGGGTATAGAGGATATCAAATCATAAATCAAATCAAGTTCCCAAATTATAACCTAGGAACACAAAGGTTAACCTACTAGGTTAAACATAGATTATGAGAGAAAAATATTATAATCAAAGATTCAAGAATTAGGATATGAGGATTACAGATATAGTAAAGAAAACACATTGATTGGGTTACCATGATTAAACTAGAGGTTCTTGATCTTACCCAAGAATTAGGGTTTTTACCCTTTTTTGGTTCCCTCGGAAAATAATTGTGAGATCTGGATGAAGGGAGATAAATTGTTAGCAAAAATAACAAGAAGGGTCATTCAATGATGAAGTTTAGGTTAACACAATATTACTCAAGAAGATTTTCCTTCACAAGGGAGGTTACCAAAAAGCTCTCCAGACGATCTCACAGGTTAGGGTTTCAAAGATTTCACTGGCTGAGGTTAAGATCATGATGATGATCATGGATCTTAAAGATCACGATGAGATCATGGAATAGATGGTTGCAAGAGTGCATCATCTTCTTCCTGATCTCAACGAAGAACAGAATTAAAGAAAGAAAATCAGAGGTAGAAGAAAGAGTGAGTGAAATTATACCTTTGCCGTAGGAAGATGAAGAATTCTTCAAGTCTTTGCGAGAGATCACCAAAGAATGCAAGGGAATGGGTTAGATTAGGGTTCTAACTCGTTCCAGAGGCTTAGGAGGCAGAGGAGGCGGAGTATTCCCGAGATTAGACTTAAATAGAAGAGACAGGATTCAAATTTCAAAAACAGAATCAATTGGTCGATTGATTGGTCGATTGGTCCAATTGACCAATGAGTCGACCAATCAAGACAGCAACTTCAAAACAGGGAATTGAAGGCTCAGATCAAGTCCAAACATCAAGGGGTTTTGTACACGCCTAGAGTGACATACCTAGGAGTTAGAAATGCCTTTAAATCAATATAGAGACCACTCCAAGACCATCAACTAATCCAATCTTCATCCGGGTGCAGTTTCCACCATTGGGACACTGGCATCAACACTCATGGATTCCAATCCAGCCATCAAGTCTTCAACAGAAATGGCCCAAAGATGACTTCTTGCCTTACTTCGGGTCACTGGACCTACAAATAACAAAGTTTCCGAATTAGGGTCAGGGCTGGGTTTCACACTTTAGGTAACCAAAAGTCACATTTACAGAACTTGGCAAACAACTTCTCTCTCTCAAATGCTACAGAGCAAAACTCAAGTGCACGACATGTTCTTCTTCACTCTTCGAATAAATCAGAATGTCATCGATAAATACAATGACAAATTTATCTAGGACATCCTGAAATACTCAGTTCATCAGATCCATGAATGTTGCCGGTGCATTTGTAAGACCAAAAGGCATAACTCGGAATTCATAATGCCCATATCTAGTCCTAAATGCAGTCCTGCAGACATCACTGGACTTAACTCTTAACTGATGATACCCAGATCTCATATCGATCTTCGAGAACACAGATGCACCTTTCAATTGATCAAACAAGTCATCAATCCTTGGGAGAGGATATTTATTTTTAATCGTCAACTTGTTCAATTCCCGATAGTCTATGCACATTCACATACTTCTTCTTCACAAACAACACCGGGGCTCCCCAAGGCAAAACACTGGGTTGGATAAACCCTTTGCTTGACAAATCATTTAACTGAGTCTGAAGTTCCTTTAACTCAGTCGGAGCCATCCGATACGAAGCTTTCGACACAGGAGCTGCTCCAGGAATTAGATCAATTGAAAACTCTAACTCCCTCTCTGGAGGCAAACCAGACAAATCATCAGGGAAAACATCAGGAAAGTCCCTGACAACTTCAATATCAGACAACTGTTTCACACCTTCTGAGACATCCACAGAAGAGGAAAGAGTTCCAACATCTTTGGTCCACTGCCTGACTTTCACAGTTGCAGCCACTATCTTCTTGCTCAACTTCCCTTGACTACCTTGATACTCAAACGGACTACCATCCTTAGGATGAAACAGTACTTTCCTTTCCAAACAAAGGATAACTGCGCCATATTTAGATAACCAATCCATTCCAAGTATCACATCAAAATCAGACATATCCAACTTGATCAAACTGGCTTCTAGGGTTCTATCAGCAATAACAATTGAACAAGACCCAACCACTTCATCTATCTAACAACAGATCTGGTAGGAGTACTAATAACTAGTCCTCTTTCCAACTTCGCAAGTGTAACAGGAATACGACTCACAAAAGAAGATGCTATGAATGCATGAGATGCACCAGTATCAAATAATACGAAAGCAGAAGTAGATGATACTGAAATAATACCTGTCACAACATCGTGATCTGTCTCAAATTCTGAACCAACAACACTGAACACTTTCCTAGAGGGAACACTTGAAGCAGGCTTCAAAGCTAACACCTGAGGATTCGGCTTCTGAGTGTAATTACGAGAATAATGACCCGGCTTTCCATAGTTAAAGCAGATCAAATCCCTACCACTCACAGGAGCTGCTGAAGGAGGATATGCAGGTCTCTAGTTATTAACCACTGGACGGAGGTTAGCATAGATCAGTCCACTACCTTGACTACTTGCAACAGGACGCATCGGTGCACTTCTAGAACCATAGCTCGAGGCAGAGCTAAAACTGGAACTAGCTCCTCTAGGCTGAAACGAAGGGGCAGAATAAGGAGCAGGCCTAGAGAATCTCCGGTTACGGTCCACCAAATGATTCCTGTTCGTAACAGAACGCTGGAGCAGATAATTCTCTCTCTCATTATTTTCTACCTTCTTCGCATTCTGTACCATCTCAGCATAATCCACAATCGGATGAATCGCCAAGTAAGTCTTCAGAGACGGCCTCAAACCTTTGAAGAACTTCTTTGCCTTCTCACGATAACCTTTGAAAGCAACAGGGGCAAAGTAAAACAATTCTTCAAACTTCTTTTGATACTCCAGACCAGTACTAGGTCCTAGCGTGAGTGCCATAAACTCAACTTCTTTAGCATCTCTCATAGACTTAGGAAAATAATTCTTGCAAAATGCATCCTTGAAAATTTTCCAAGTAAGAATCGGGTGCGAAGCTTCCAAAATAGGTCTGGTAGCATTCCACCACGCATCAGCTTCATGTTGCAGTCTCTATTCTGCACATAGAATCTTCTGAGCTTCATTGCAACGGAGGTTGCGAAAAGCTTTTTCCATCTCTCGGATCCACTTGTTAGGGAACAATGTATCCGACGAAATACCAGTAAAAGCAGGAATCTGAAGCTTCAAGAAATGCTCCATCAACCTTGCATGCGGACCAGGGGCAAAACCGTCCACAGAAGTACCAGCTCCATTAGGGTTAAGAGCTGCTTGGCCATTCTACTGAGTAGTCGCAAACCCTTGCATCATAGTAGTAAACTGATTCTGCTGCTGATGCAACATGTTTCCCAGAATGTTCTTCACATCCTGAATAGAGACTACTTGCGGTGCATGCGGAGGATTTTCTCCAGTAGGAGGAATGTCAACTCGGGGAGGCTCAGTTCCAGTGTTTATGACAGGTATCTCAACACGGTTCTGACCTTCTCCACCTTCTTCACCATCTTGACCATTAACAGAACGATTCCTTAATTGAACCATTCTGCGAAAAGAATTCCAGAAATTAGCAACACTAAATGATCAAGTCCGGAAAAGATTCCTCAAGTCAAAGTAACTCCACAACATGGCCAACATTCACAAACAGAAGCAACAGCAAGCACAAAGTTCAAAAATCATCAAAACAGAGCCAAAATCCAAAAATCTGTGCAACAGTAATTGGGCCGGTCGCTTGAGCCAATCGCTCAAATCAATCGACCGCCAGTAGTGACCGCCCCAAAATACGCGCGACAGCAACGCTTCAAATACGGTTTTTGGGTCTCATTTCACTTCCACACTGTTCCAAACTCATTTTGGGCTCTAGGGATTTCGTGCTAAGGGTTTGGAAAGTATTTTGGAGACTCCGTTGGCTTCGGATCTACTTCCCACGCGACGTCTACACAGTACACAGGTAATCTTCTCACAATACCCTTCATTTCCTTGGTTTGCATGTAAGGAACTACAATGTGTAACTATTTCTAGGTTTTCTTTGATGCAAAATGTTTCTTTTACTTCCCATAAGATGTCTAGGCATAGATCTACTGTTCACTATGCATTTTTACGCTAACAGGTAATTACTGGACATCTCATGGCTCTCATTTTGCATCTTTTTTCGCCTAAAAACATATTTTCTCACTAGATGGCTACACGCGGAGGTAGGAGAGTACCCATGAGTGGCCGAGGTCGTGGTCGGGGTAGAGGTGACGCACATGACCCGACCATCCAGACTACTTCAGATCACCAGAGGCACAGGAGCTATACTTCGGCCACTTCAGTCAGCGCCCGATCGAGTACAGTCGACCGATAGTGACTTCAGAGGTAGCACAGTTCCAGATCCAGAGTAGGTTCGAGGCAGTGGGCTGGAGAGGTACCTTGTTCTTGAACGAGGATGCCTATCCAAAGCTTGTCAGGTTATTCTACAGCAACCTGACCTCCCACAAAGAGAGGGTGGGAGAGCATGACACTAGGCTGGTGATAGAGAGCCGGGTGAAGACTACAGACATTCGCTTCACCACAGAGGAGCTGGCTCACATCCTAGACGTGCCATACATCTACAATGACAGGAGATGGTTCGAGCTGGGGGCTGAGTCAGACGATGTCCATCCACTAGGAGGAGAGGGCTCTCGTCTACTCGAGCATCTGCCCACGGGAGTGCAGCAGGGTAGAGTCAGTGACCGAGCTGCATCCTTCATGCAGGATCATCTCCCGGATCATAGCACGGTTAATGTTGCCTAAGGCAGGTCATCAAAGTGAGATTTCACTCATGCAGACTATGATGACCTTCTCAGTGTACACCTGCTACCAGATAGACTTGGCCTACATAATCCAGAATGCCATGATCTATCGAGTGGCTTATCCGAGGGGAGCGAACCTTGGATACGGGCGACTACTGACATGGATCTTCGAGCACTTCGGGGTCAACCTAGAGGGAGAGGAGGCTAATCTGGTTGGGCATGGCTGCACGATAGGTCACAGATTGGTCGCTCAGATGCACTTACTGGGCGGACCAAACTCACTAGAGATGCCAGCCGAGCCATAGGACATGGATGTAGAGGCTGATGATGAGGATCATGCAGACTCGCCACCACCTTCCCAGTTCGAGACAAGAGGCACATCCGGGACTCATGATACTTTGGAGGTCGCACCACCTTGGGCTAGAGGTCTGTTCACTCGGATGGACCAGTTCGAGCAGGGGCAGGTAGAGATGAGGGGCCAGATAGCAGAGTGCCTCGACATACTCCGCCATATGAGACTAGCTACACCACCACCACCACAACAGTAGATAGACTTAGGTTTTGATCCATTTTGATTCAGTACTGACTTACTTTAGGATTTAGATATGATTATTGTAGTTTTTATTCAGCACATGTTCATTCCCTATCATTTTGTAAAACGTAGAGTACGCTCCAAATTATGTAAAGCATTATCTTATTAATGAAGTACAGTTATGTTTGTTGCATTTATATTATTGTCTCTTATGCACTTTCTTGATAATTAAAATGTGAGAATATATTTCACTTGACTTATAGTAAGTTATGCAAAAGAAGATTCACTTACTTCTTAGTTTGTTTCTAACGAAAGATGTTGTATTATTCACTCTAGTTCTTTTGAGTCACTTCTGGATCTATGACTCAGATTGCTCATCTAACACTTGTATTAAGTATTATTGACTTCGTAAAACCTTCGCTTTGATACCACTCTGTCACACCCCACCCGCCGGTCTCGATTACCAACCCGACAACCCGTGGGAGTGATCCGTCACAAGATCCACGGTTTTAGTCTATCAACAATATTAAATACAAATAAAGATAATCAAGAGCAATAATGGTTCAATAAATGCATTACAGGAATTACAGGAGTCCAAATACTCCAATAACAATAATAAATGAAAGAATAATGAAGAAAATGAATACAAGTTCAGCAAAAGCAAATCAAAAGAGTTATATTATCTTCTTTCCGGTTTCTTTTTCTAAAGCTATAAATTTAGACTCAAGTTTATCAAGATGAGGAGTCCTCCAGTTCTTCTCTAATCTCTGAGCGAACTGCCTGGCTACTAGTCGTCTCTGACCATCAATAGGTGCGATAAGCGCACTCCATGCACCCGCAAGAGCTCCCGCACAGGCTATCTCCATTTCCCACTGACGGTGCCACATCCTCTTCATATGGGATGGTTCCTTCATAGGAAACATGTCCATCTTCCGATACAATTCCTTCTTCTGTACAGACTAATAAACATACACAAAATAAAGGAGTGAGTTCTAGAGAACTCAGTAAGAAACAATCATAAATCCCATCAATTATCCAGTAAAGCAATAATGCACAATGATATGAATGAGTGCAAAGTATGAATGATACTATGATTTCTAATTATGCATGTAAAACCCAGCCCTAACCTTGACCCGGAAACCTTGTTATTTGTAGGTCCAGTGACCCAAAGTAAAGTAAGAAGTCAGCTTTGGGCCATCCCAGTGGAGGACTTGGTGTCTGGCTTTGAATCCATGAGAGTTGATGATGAAGTTCTATTTATGGAAACTGAATCTTGATGAAGATCGGATTAGTTGATGGACTTGGAGTGCTCTCTATCTTGGTTTAAAGGCATTTCTACCTATTAGGTAAGTCACTTGACATGTGTGCAAAACCCCTTTAGGATTGGATTTGATCTGGACCTTCAATTCCCTGTTTTGGACTTCTGTCAGCATTGGTCGATCGATTGGTCGACTTGGACCAGTCGACCAATCCACTCGACCAATGAGTGCTTGTCTTTGGCAATTAGGTTTTTCTTGCTCTATTTAAGTCCAATCTCGAGTCTACTTCGTATTTGCTGCCTCCAAACTCTCTCGAACGAACCAAAGACCTCTGCAAGTCATCTCCCTTGCATCCTTGGTGTTTTCTTGACGGATCTTCGTCGAAACTCTTCCTTTTGCATCAAAAGGTATGTCTACTCTCTCTTCTTCTCCTCCATCTTTGTTTTTCTTTCCTTTTTGAGTTGAGACAGTAGAAGAGATGCTGCATTCTCTGTTGCAAACATCTCTGAACATGTTCTCATGATCATCCTAAGGATTTGAGGCTAGAACAATGATCTTAACCATGATCATTGCAAGCTTTTGAAGGAATCATGATCAAACCATGATCAAATCTTTGTTTAACTTCTGATTTAAATTCTGATCTCCTTGGATCTTCTATATTGATCATGTTAGTAGTCAATTGCTGTGTTTTCTTTTCATGATCCATGATCTATCAATCTCTAGTTGTTCTCTTCTACCATACTATGTGTTCTTCATGAATCATGATAGTTACATATATGGTAGGTTTTGTTTCCTTATTTAGATTTATGCTTTTAAGCCTATTTCCTTGAAGATCTAAGTATGCTTTTCATGATACCTTTACCTGAAGCAATGATCCATCCTCCTATTGTTCTTGTCTTTGATTTCTACCTTGAATTCTTCAAGATCCATGGTTGATCTAATTATGGTAACTTTTTGTTTCCTAATTTGGATCTTGATGGCTTGATTGGATTAGTGTTTTGTGGTCCCCTATATGTTAGAATACTACTGATGTAGTTTACCCCTTGATTAGTACCCTTTTGAACCACCAAATTCGGATTTCATATCTTAAAACTCTGTTTTTTTTAGGCTACTGTCTGCATTGGTCGACTGATTGGTCGACTGGACCAGTCGACCAATCCACTTGACCAATGAGTACAGCAACTCCAGAATTGGTCTGTGTTGGATGTTTTGGTATCTTTTTTGTTAGGGATCTTTCCTAATATGTTGTATGCACTTGTTTAGGACCTTCTTCTCAAGTTTGCCAAGATCTTACTTGATTTCTTAGGATTCCTTTGCGAGTTATAAAAGGTAAGGATGGTTATTTCCTTAATTACATAGATAGCATGAATCTAGTTTCTATATTTGAATATCATTGAGTTGTTTCCTAAATTAGATTCTTACAATGATATACTACTGTTGCATAACTTTGATTACAGTAGCATTACTTATTCATATTGAATTGACTCATGTATGATTTACTTATCAATTATATACAAGTGATTGTAATTATTGATTTCTTTCCATATATGAAGTTACCATATATGTGATGATATGAATTGATGCATGTGTATGCTTAAGTATGGTTTGGAAAGGAGAGGTGTCCTTTTGACATTTCTGTCCTTGGACTACTACGGGAATATTATGGGATGTTTCCGGAGATGCCCTATGGACACCTTCCTAAACTGTTGGATGACATATCTAGGATTGTCTAGTAGTGTTTGGCTAGGATGTCCTGTTATGTCAGACCCTAATCGGAGGGGTATTGAGACCGAACGACCCGTGGTAGCAATGGGGATTCATGGGCGCTCAAGACCGGTAACCAACCCGTGAGAGGACAGGAATCACATTGTGGGGGCCATTTATTGGTAGGGTTGCATATGGTTAGACTTGGGCTCACGGGCGCTTAAGACCGGTAACCAACCCGTGAGAGGACGTGAGAGCTTCCCGTTTACCATATGTGGATGATCAATAGGGTTGATGAGTCCGTAGTCAGGGACTATGAGGACTCTAGTGTGAAGGATACCGGAAAGGATCGTCGGGGACGAGGAATGGACGTATCCGGATCCGACTTGATGTAACCGAGTAGAAGACTTGCATTTGGCTAGGCTTAACCCCGACATGCGCCGGTACTTAGACCAATGGTGATGTGAGAGAGTGGTGACTTAACCCCAGCCCATGGAATGTCCCGAGGGATGCCGGACCCATTACCAACTGATGATGAGTGATTGAGACCTTCCTAAAGAAGTACGGTGCTATGACTTAAAGCATGTCTACCAATAGAGACCAGCATACATAGAGTTAGATTCATTCATTTATTGCTTGTCTCATATCATATTGCATTTATGTTTGTTCGAAATCCCCGCCATTTATGTTATTATGGATTTTAATCGCCTTACCGAGTTTCTTTGAAACTCATTCCTTTATTGTACGATGTTTGTTAGACTATTCTGCAGGTACTGAGTACTATGACGGTCCCTATGAAGAAGCGCAAGGCGAAGAAGCATATCTCTAGGAAGGTGATTGCGGTTACAACAATTACACTGAAGATCCCGCGAGTGGTTATGCTCCGTACGATGCTTAGTCCGACCATTGAGTGGAAGCGTCCTTGTGCTGTTTATGAGATTTATACTTATAAGGATGTTGTCTATAAAGTGGAGAACAATTTAGTTACCCATTGTACTTGCTACTGGGATTAGATTTTGTCTAGTTGATTCTCTTTTAGAGCTACTTTTCCGCTGGTTGTAGAGTGGGATTTTGCCTCACTTTACTTATCTGTTTTGACACTCTGATTATATCTAGTACTCTGATTTTATTTATGATTCATTCTTTCCTTATTGGATCTATGGTTTATCTTCCGCACTTTTATTATGATTGTTCATGATTATGTTATTGTTTATGTGGGAGGTTGATTACTCGATACCTGATCTTTGGGCTGTGGATCACACTCTCGGGTATGCCAGATAGGGTACCGGCTGGGAGGATGTGACAATGCAAGTCTCT
This sequence comes from Hakea prostrata, assembly GCF_041222555.1. Taxonomy (NCBI): domain Eukaryota; kingdom Viridiplantae; phylum Streptophyta; class Magnoliopsida; order Proteales; family Proteaceae; genus Hakea; species Hakea prostrata. The sequence goes on from NC_142603.1 coordinate 28,382,281, forward strand.
AACAGCTGACATGCTTTAAGATATACACCAGCCCTCCTCTGGGTAGGTCTAATCACTCTAATCCAGCAAAGACTGGTTACCTCTGTAGGGATCCTGGGAAAAAGGGAAAGTCCACACCTGGCTCTCAAACCATGGCTGGGGTTAAGTCAACACTCTCTTACCACGACCATTGGTAATGAGTACTGGCGCATGTCGGGGTCTCTAATCCAATGCAAGGTCATACTGGTTACATGTCTACAGGAAGTCCAGATACATCCCCTATGGCACCAACCAACTCGGTTCAGTATCCTTCGCAACCTAGGAATGAGAATCCTCACGGACTGGCTACCGCTGTTGGACACCACTCCTTAACCCTATGGTCATCCACATATTATTGGGGCGGATGCTCTCATGACTCCTCACGACACCCGGTCCGTTCCTTGGACGTCCATGAGCCCAACCCTAACATATGCAACCCTACCATTTATATGACCAACAGTGGACCAACATCACATCACTGTCATCACGGGTCACTCGGTTTCAATCCCCCTACCGAAAGGGTAGTAGCATGTGGGGTACCTAGCCATGCAATTCTAGACTCTATTTAAGAATGTCATCAAACAGTCATGACAGTGCTGGAGACATCAACAAGCATGTGTCCCATTCCACAGCCTTCTGATATCCCAAGCTAAGATATCCCAAAGGAATACCTCATCCATCAGAACCGTATACTAACATCATCATTACATAACATTCATAATCAACAAAGTATATATGTAAACAAGACAAACAGCAGTAATATAACATGATTAATATATAAAACATAACTACAGCAATATATATAATGAAAGACTAATGCTAACAGACACTGGACTAGCATGTTCAAGTCTATTCATAAAGATAGGATTGATTGTCCTTACCTGCATATAAGTAAATTGTCCGTAAAAACAGATCCGTTAACTATTACAAGACTTTCTTTTCAAACAAAGAATACCTAAACACAGGGTTACAATACCTAAGTCAATTGAAATCAATGTGGACCAAAACTAAAAGTCATTTGGTCACTGTTTACCAGCCGGACGCTTAGGTTGAGCGACCGCCACTAGTGACCGCCCCAAAAACAGAGAGTTTCAATCCGAAACTCAAGCTTCTGATCCTCCGTTTTCAATCCAGATTTCGAGTGATCATGGCCTAAGTCTCAAATCTAACACTCCTATAGCCAATGGGTGAAGGAAACCTAACAATTACCATCATTGGGTTACCCATAACTCTCCCCTTGATTGGATTATCCTTTTCACGAAAGCAGGGGCTTTGTTTTCGGATGAATCACCTCAAGTAGATTGGAAAGAGAGTTACCATTGATCAAAAAGGGTAACCACCATGATGAGGGGATGGGTTAACACTAAATTGAAAGACAAAGGAGATAAAGGATGAAGGGTGAATCCATTACCTCACTTCAGAACACCAGAAAAAGAGAAGGACTGATCCCTGCCAGCACTTCAGATCCACTTTTGGAACTTCCCCGCAGCCGTCTAACCTCCAAAATCAGTAACTACGAATAAAATATTCGTAAGTGGGTCAAGGGTTACCTTTTATAGAAGTCAGGGGGAAAAATAGGGCAAAACCTCGAAACAGACCGGGCAGTCACTCCAGGCGGTCGCTTGGTTTGATCGACCGCCACTAGCAATCGTCCCCATGCATTTTGCCATACAAGGGTGCTTTTGCTAGGGGGTTGATATCCAAGTACAACCTAGCCCTAAAGAAGAGATGGGGGAGATCTTACCTTCATTTTGGACATCTTCAGACAACTCTTGACTTCCAGAAAACCAACTACCAAGCAAGGCAAGCCCTTCAGACAAAAGATCTAGATCCATGGGTTCAGGGTATGGATCATGGACTTCTATCCGAACACTCCACAAACCTATCCGACTAGACCTTCGGGCTCTCGGACCTGCAATACGGATCTCGGGTTAGAAATACTGGGGTTGTTACAAGGACAAAGCCCTAGAAGATCGGAGGTCAAACGGATCAAATTGGACGAAGAATGTGATGCTGTCCATGCCTGGCAAACTGGCTGTTTGACTGATCCAGTTGACCAGGCAGTCGACCAGGTGAACAGTACCTGAAACCAAAACTGAATTTTTGATCTGAAACTCATCTTCTGGGATTCGAAACACTCCGAAATTTCAAAGGAATCTTAGGAACATTAATCTAAGACTATCTAGCAAAGATTAAACATCAAACAAGGATCAGAACCATGACTTTCTATTTTGAAAACATGACTTTCTATTTTGATCAAAAGTATGGTTTTCAATGAAAACAACCATGAATGCAAAGGAGAATGAAGGATCATGTCAAGAGGATCATTAGCAATAGATCAGAGATGAATACTATCATAAAATCAGATCTAATATGCTAGAGAAATCAGATTAGAAGAATGATCATGGCTTCATGAAGAAATCATATAATCATGGCTAAGAATCAAGTATGAAAATCATAGCATAAATGGAATGAATGGAGATTCATTCTCATCATAAGAGATTGTAGAAGAGGTGTTTGCAAGGTTGCAATACCTTCTTCATAATCACAGTAGTAAGATTAGATCAAACAAGAGTAAATCAATGAGAAACATAGAGTTCACTAACCTTGAAGATGAACAAGAGAAGAGGAGCTTTAGATCTTCCAAGACTTCTTCACAATCACCAAGGAGAGGCTTTAAGAGAGGCTTCCCACATTCTCTAAGGGTTCTAGCAACAAAGGAGGCTAAGAAATACGAAGTCTACTTATATAGAGTATCAAAATACCTAAAAAGAAGATATTCTCGGATTCTATATTTAGCTGGTAGCTTGGCTGGTTGACTGGCCAGTCGACCAGGCTAGGATAGCAAGCCTAGACAGGGAAATGAAGGCCTAAATCAACTCAAATTCAAGTGGGCTTCTTCCTACTCAACAATTGACTTATCTAGGACAGAGAAATACCTTTAAATCATGTCCAAGTAGGCCTTAAGTCCATCAACTAATCTCTTATTCATCAAGGTGTAGTTTCTTATCAAACACTGCCAAAGCTTCCAAGTATGGAGCACCATCATCTATCTCCATGGGTTCGGGGTCAAACACCATGTCTTCTACTAAGATGGCCCATAGTTGTCTTCTTCCTTCACTTTGGGTCTTTGGACCTACAAACAACGGGGTTTTCGGATCAAGGTTAGGGCTGGATTTCACACCACCTCTGAAGGTCAAGTCAGCAATTGAATCACCACAGAGCTCTGGCTAATTGCAGAGCTTAATTGAAAACGATAATGGAGGGAAAAGATTTAGATACCTTAACTTTGTGTAATGCTTTAGTTTATATAGAATTCACCTCTTATTCTCGGTCGTTGAATTCATCCATAATCTTTTTTCCTAGTCGTCCGATTGTAGGGTCTTTCCCCTTTTTAAGTGGGTTAGTTGTAGTTTTCATGTTGGGCACGATTGTCTATCCCGAAGTTGGCGGGTACACGTCTCTTTCCATAACTGTCGGGTTCCTTTGTGCTTATGTTACCTCATGGTTCAATTCTCGAACCGGTCTCGATCAAAGTCATTGAACCGACCGTGATAAAACCCGGTTGACATTATTTTATACTTATCACTGAGTAGTCATCATCAACCCAATGACAAGGCCATTTTTTTTTGGGGGGGGGGGGGTTGAAGCGGGAGAGGCTCAAACATGATACATCCTTATTATTATTGTCTCTACTTAGGAGGTTGCTACCACCATACCATAAGCACATCCACGCATCTAATGAATGATATGAGGTAGTTAACCATCGTACTTTTAAAGCCAAACCATGAGTAAACAACATAGCGTTTGAAAAAATGAGTGTTTTTTCATGTCACCCACTTAAGTTGGGCCTAAATTCTTGACTGCCCATTTAAGTAGGAAAATTTTCATATTGCTTACGATTCACTTTTTTCAAAATTTCAAGTTACCCACTATTAGCTTTTCTGTTAACTTTGAAATTGAAATAACTATTTTGCCCATGTAGTAAAGGAAAATATAAATTTTGATTTTTACCAAACTTCACTTAATTTTTTTAAAGTTACAAGAAAACTCTCTAGTTCATTCTATTCACCACCTCTATGACCACCACCCCTTCCCCTTGGCAACAAAGAGCAAGGTGGTGGATGCAGTGAACATGGGGTTTTCTTGTAAATAAAAAAAACTAAGTGACAATTTGACAAAAATCAAAACTTATATTTCCCTTCATTCCATGGGCAAAATAATTATTTCAATTCAAAGTAATAGAAAAGGTAATTTGAAATTTTGAAAACGTAAATTGTAGACAGTTTGAAATTTTTTTACTTGAGTGGACAGTTAAGAATTTAAATCTAACTTAATGGGCGCCATGAAAAAAAAAATTTTAATTGACAAGTTTGCTAGTGGTAAGCAATATTAGACCACCTCTACCAGGGGCAACAATTTTAATATCCAAATTTGAAGGGGTTTTTGTTTGCTGCTGCATAGCCGCATAGGTGGTACCTCAAAAAGTAACACGTGACATTTTCAAGATCTAACAATTGTGTTTACAAATACAGAGGAGGTTAGACTCTTGATCTTGAAAATAGTCTTCTCAAATTGATTTTTTTATGGCTTAGTTATTTTTTTCTTTTCTTTTTTCATTTTAAAATAAACATTTTTTTATATGTTAGGGATGGGAGCATTATTATGCATAATCCGATCGACAATTTTTTTCATATATATATATATATATATATATATATATATATATATATATATATATATATATATATATATATATATATATATATATATATATATATATATATATATATATATATATATATATATATATATATATATATATATATATATATATCCTTCTTACTTTATATATAGGGAAATTAGGGATGAGGATATTACATTTGCGACGGATAAGGGTTGACCCCATAATCTCTGAGATTCTCAACCACTCCACTAACCCTCCATACTCTCACTCTATTGTTGTCTCACCAACCAACGAACCCTGCGATGCTACGACATTTGCAGGGGAAAGTTGAAAATATATCCAATGTGATTTAGCAGTCTCAAATTAAAAATAAGAATAACCATTTAATCATTTATAGAGGAAACTAGAAAAGAACACAGTAGCATGTTACTAGCAGCTTCCCGCTAGCTCCAACTGAAAACAGAACTATTTCTCCGAGTCGATGTCACACGTACAACCTTCATTGCAGCGGTCGGATACGTTTTACGTTCTATCTTCGCTCCACTAAAAGCTCATTTGAGAACTTTGAAGTGAATGGCTTCGAAGATATTCGCTCCTGGTGGCACCGCCTCATCTTCACTGTCTTTCCGGCGATCTATTGCGAAAAGCCACCTATTTCCGGTTTGCTTCGATGTCTCTTTCAGTACTGTTAAACCTCTCTCGGCCTCCACTAAGAGAAGTCCGAAACGCCTCAAGTATTCCACTCCTCGCTTTGCTAAGGTCAGCTCTTGTTGCGCTTCTTCTTTTCTTTCTCATAGTTTGCTTACAAGGTGAGAATCTGAGCTCTATGTTGCCACTAGATTCGTCCTTATCAGTAATAATCATCATCTACTTTGGTGGGTAACAAGTAATTGCTGCGAGTCGTGGACGAAATTTACTCTACTTTGGGAATTTGTTTGGGTTCTCTGATTTCAGGGTGATAGCTTGCTTTACGTCGAAATAGATCCATTGGGAGTTGACAGTTGGAAACTGGACCCTGTTATTGAACTTTTGAAACAAGGAGCTGTAGGGGTCATTCCTACAGACACCAAGTATGTACCTCATCATCCCTATAATCTTACTGTGAACCAGTTTCCACTTCTGTATTTCCTTTCTGATGGTACCATAATCATCTTGTTATTGCAAATTCGGAATGATGCTGTATGTTTGTAATATTTTCTTTCGCAGTAGTGGATTGCCTGGGATGTATTGTTTATTCTTGTATACGGTTTCATTCCGATCTATTTCAATTGCAGTGTTTGAAATCTTTCCCCGACCTGTTCTTACCTTGTCACTTCTTCAAGAGAGAAGTTTCTGGCATTGCTAATTTGCTCATTTATATAATATCTGACTGCTTGCCTCTTAGGCTTATGGACTTCAATTGTGACTTCCTTTATTGGATAAATTGAGTGCTGACCACAATTGCCATGATGATTTGATGTGTAAAAGAAAAACTGAGTTTTTTTTTTTTTTTTTTTTTTTTTTTTGAGAAATTAATTTGGTTATCTGGTTGAGATCGACAAAAGTTAAATGCTGTAACTTCATCCATGGTTTGGTTCTCTGTAGTATGGAAATTAGTTTTTATTTTTTTATTTTTTCTGAACACTACTATGAATCCTTCCTTACACACATTTATCCCTGATCAGATATGCAATTGTTTGTGATCTGAAGATCCATTCAGCTATTGAACGTCTTCGGAGGTAATTGAGTTTATGTTCAAGCCTTTGTGATTAATGGAAGTTTTTACTTCTTTGAGTGAGCTTCTATCTAACCCTTGTTGTAAAATATCTTCTCACCTGTTTGTGTCTGGTTCTTTCCATCTGCAGAATCAAAGACATAGAAACTTCAAAGGTAAGAATCTTTTTTTGCCTATTATTCTACATTTATTTTTTGAGGCAAGAAAAGTTTAAATATGGCACTGAGCTTGCTTGTAGGACATGCACATAACCTCTTACATTTAGATGTATAGAGTTTATCAAAGCCCGTATCAAGCATCATCTATTCTTTTTTTTCTTTATAATATGGGTATCAATCTTTTCATTTGATGTTCACCTTCACTTATGCAGCCTCTCAGTATTTTATGCCACTCCTTTCGAGAGATAGATACCTACACCATGGGGTTTCCTCGTGGTAATATCGAAGGTCAAGTGGATACCTTTCGAGCTGTTAAACATTGCTTGCCTGGCCCTGTAAGATGATTTTCCTCAATTTACTTACTCCAAAAGATAAAGTTAACTTGCTCATGGTACACTGTTATTTGTAAGCATACTGGATTGACCATTAAATGGGTTTTAATTGTACCTAGCATATCTCCTTTACCAGCTCCTAGTTTTATTGGGTGGTCAACGTGATCCCTACCATATTTTTTTTGGAGACAGAAAAAATTATGCCGAGTGCTCCATGCTGCCATACTAAAAGAATTTTGAATGTAACAGTACCTTACACTAAATACCAGTAATCAAGAAGGGAAGAGAAGAAGTGCAACAGAAAAGAGAGCGAGAATGCTGGGAATCTGTAGACTCAACAGAGTCTGCGGTTCCCCCAGCAGTGAGTTTTTATAGTGCACTAGTTAGCTTACTAGGACTTGACTATCCTAGAAATAGAGAAAAGTAACTTATCTCAGGTATAATAGACAAAGACTGTAGAGCCCTAATATTATTATGATTTTACCCATTAAGGCTAACCGAGACCTAGACCATATAGGGATGGTATACTCATTGTGGTACATTATAACTTTCCAACAAATGCCTTGTCGATTTAGAGCAAACAAGTCTCTCATGCCCAGCTTGGAAAAAATTGTCAAAAGTAGGGACCAAACAACAGTTTGGTGAACAGATCAGCCATTTTTATTGAGACAAATGGGATAACAATGAGATTTTCTGTATAGCATTCCTCAGAATGTGACATTCAATTTCAACAGGCTTCATTCTATCAAGGAACACTAGATTACTAGCAACATAGATAGTCGCATGGTTCTCACAAAATGTCTTTCTTGGAGATGAATTAGGAATACCCAATTCATCAAGTAATGTCTTCAGCTCTGTCATCTCTATTACCATGCAAGCCTAGCTCATAATTTAGCCTCAACACTAAATCTTCTTATTCTAGTTTATTCTTTTACTTCTGCAGGTAACCAAGCTTCCACCAACAAATGTAGAATACCCTTATTAGAACGATGATGATCGTATGCTCCAACCCAATTAGCATTATAAAATCAATTAGATTAACACTTTGACAAGATTGCATGGAGTAAATAATGATACCAACATCAAAGGAGATATCTATTTGAGTCATGTAATGAAACCAAAACCTCTACTGAAGATCAACCAAAGACAAAGAAGAGAGAAGAGAGAAGATGAGAGAGAGAAGAAAACGAGAAAAAGAGGATGGTGGAGAGGGATGACTCATGCAAGCCTCTCCCCTCTAGTTCACACTTTATTTATCATTGCTACAAGCTTAAGATTAGATCCCAATATCTGTTGGGATCCATATTACTAGTTTAGGATCCATAACAGAATAAAATCCAATAAACATAAGATCTAATCTAACTAAAAAGGAAAGACAATATTCCACCAAATCAGATAGCTTGATCACTTTATTGTATATTCTCCATGATCCACATCCCTTATTTGATTTCATATGCTCCACAATCCACCTTCCTTATTTGCAACATTGAAATGTCAACTACCCCCTCAAGTTGGAGAGTATTGATCACCAACTTCCAACTTGCAAAATCTTTCCACAAAGATTGGAGCAGGTAAGGACTTAGTAAATATATCTCCACCTTATTCAGCAGAAGCAACATTAGGTGTAGTAATGACTCCTCTCAAAAATGCATCAGCTCAAAATGCAAATCCACCTTGTGTTTTATTCTCATGAAACACCAGGTAACTGGCTATGTAGATCGTGGCCTAGTTCATGAAACATCTCAACGGGCTCTTCAACCTCAACACCAACTTCCTTCAAGAACGATTTGACCCAGAAGATCTATGAGACTGTGTGAGCCATAACCTGATACTCTACATCAACACTAGACCAAGCCACTGTAACTTGCTTTTTACTTCAAGTGACCAAATTCCCTCCAAGAAATATACAGTAACTACTGGTGGATCTTCGATCATCTCTTGATTCTGCCCAATCTTCATCTGAATAAACATACAATTTCAGATGCTCATTGCTTTTATACAGTCCTTTTCTGAAGCCTTCTTCAAGTGCTTTAAGATCTAGTCATTGCATCCCAAAGCGACTTTTTGGGTGAGTGCATAAACTGGCTGACAACCCCTACAACATATGATAAGTCTGGGCAAGTCTCAGTGAGGTATATAAGTTTACCTACCAGCCACATGTATCTCTAAGGATTAGAGAAATCCTCACCATCATCTTAGTGAGTTTTAGATGGGATCCATGGTGTGTCTGCTAGTTTACACCCAAGCATACCGGCTTTAGTTAACAAGTCCATCACATACTTTCATTGGGAAAGATTAATGCTTTGATTGCTCTCTAGAATCTGAATTCCATGAAAATATTGCAATGCTCCTAGTCCTTCATAACTGAACTTTTCAAACCATTCTCTTGGGGAATGTTTCAGTCCATAGATTAACTTGTGAAGTCAACATACTTTAGGAAGTTTCCTAGTTCATGCATATTTATTATTTCTTGGGTAGGATAACAAAATCCAAGAAAGTTCTTTTTATATCAGTTTACCCTTTTTGTTTTGGTTAATTAATTCTTAATTTTCTTATCTCTAAACTGAATATATATTTCTATATTATTTAGTTTCTAAATTTAAGTTCTAATAAGAAAGATACTTATTAGAGTTAGGTCCCAAGTCTCATATCAATTATGAAATACCTCTTCTTTTGTTGCAACAAACAAGTGATACAATAAAAAAAGGGTAAGGGAAAGGGAAAGGGTTTGATAAGCCCCTTATAACTCACGTCTGCAGTTGAAAGAATAAGAAGGGAAGCAGGGGATTAGCACCAGCAGAGAGCAAGGGGGGCAAACCAACCAGCAGGGGACAAATAGCATGGTACTATTAGGAGCCTCCACGTGGCAGTGAAAGATTGGTGAGCAGTGAGAGTTTGTTAGGCAGTGGAGAATAAGAGAGGGCAGGGGAGAAGTGTGAAGGGGGAGGAGAAAAAGTAGACAAGCGAGTGCTTGAGGAGAGGGCAACCTCTCAGGGAATGGCCTAGTCATTGTGCTGAACTTGTTCATCAAAGTTCTATGTAGTTTTTCTTAATTTCAGAAGTTCTTATCAGTTAGTAGGAGCAGTCTGTAATCATCTGCTATATCCAAATCAGGGAAGCTTAATGAAATTGACTGCTATCCCATTATCATTTTATAGTTAATGCAGTTTCTGAGTTCATCGCTTTCAGCCATTAACTCTTTATATTTGTCAGCAGAGAAGAGATTAATGGGGGTTTATTGAGGGTCCTATCAGGTTTCCACTGGACTAACCCCTGGAGGACGAGGGGATCCACTAATTCATCATCCTCACAAATCAGACTCTCTTGTGGGGGGTATTGTCTCAAGGAACAAGTGAGACAATAAAAGAAGGGAAAGGGAAAAGTGGCAAGTCCTAGGCAATAAAAAAAAAATTGGACAGGTTTCTTTTCACTGGTAAGCAGTTGACTCAATGTCTAGACAGTCAAGGTGAAGATCCGCCATAAATTTGGCAATGTAGAGCTGAGTGCAGAGAAATTTAATTGTTCGAGGTCAGTAGTGAGAGATTGATGAACCTGAAGCTCCTCAACACTGACTTCGTAGCTGCAGAAATATCCAGCGAGAGATTTATTTCCTTGCTTGAAGTTAAATATCTTTTCATGAAGATCATTAGTTTGGAGTATGTATTTGTCTCATGTAAAGGTCTCTTTCACATCATCCTAAACTTCCTTTGCAGTAGAATGAAACATCAGATTGGTTGCAAGGGTAAGTTCCATGCTCCCATAATGACATTTTGAGTACTAAATTTTCTCGAGACTCATTATTCGTATACAGTTATGACTTTAGCCTCCTTGGAATCATCGTCATACCATTAGCATGGATGTAGAGTTGAACAGATTATGCCCATACCCTTTTATGAAAACTAGTAGTGTAAGAATTCAGGGAAGCATAAAACACTGTGGTAAGAACTCAACAGACTGGTGGAAGGATTGATTTAAGTTACCAAATTTGTCTGCAGCAAGAAAAGCAGAAAATTGACACTCTAACCTGGATCTGGATTGTTGTGTCTAGTACTAAGGCAGCAGATTAATAGGGCCTCAAACTCAAACCAGTATCAAAGACCCCTCTGTGGTAGGGAAACAAAAAGCCCAATGCGGCAGCCTGATCAAGCATACGTAAGGAGATATTTTCAAATCAGCAGATCTGAGAATTGCTCAAAAACAGAGCATCCACAGGACATGATGGAGATCATATTTATATCAAAAGATCAAATCAAGAAAAGTAGCTCAAAGCCTCAAACCATAATTCAGTGCTTCAAATGGTCTTGAGAAAAATCAGAACTATTGGGTGGTTAAACCGATAGGATCATAAGGTCTTCATGACCGGGAAAAAGTACTTCGAACAGAACCTGCGATTCAGAAATCCATGAACATGACATCTTTCAATAGGTAATCTTGATTCACTGTAATAGACAGATGAAACCTAGGGCCAGTTTATCTTTGATTCAGCACAAACCCAGGGCAATAAGCCACAGTTAGGCAGCATAGCTTGCTTCAGGCAGAAACTGAGATGATCTCTGAAGAAAATCAATCAAGTCAGATTGCAAAGAAGATTAATTACTAGGATTGTAGTGTGCTCTGATTCCACGTTAGGGTATCTTACTCTTAATACTGATGATTGACAAGAGCAACACAAGTGAGAGTGAGAATGCTGGGGAATCAGCAGAGTTGACAGAGCTGCAGATCCCCTATTAGATTGTTTTTCAGTGCACTGATTACCATTTAAGAGGCTTATTATGACTCCTTGTAGGGAATAGAATTAGAAGCAAACTAAATTACTTAAAAATAATAGTAGCCTGAGTAAAATAAACCAGGACTAATAAAATCCTAATATAATTAGGAATACCCACTGTCTTACAAAAAAAATGAGGAAATCTACTAAGTCTAACCAGATCTAGACCGCGGTAGAAATCCTCCCCTTATCACAACACAGTATGACTTTCAAACAATGAACTTCACTTTATGAAGGTTCTCTAGCTAGTTCATGGACCATCTTTTAGATATTATCTATGCCAAATACAGGTCCCCACCATCTCTGTTTCTGGGATGCTTCTGTGGCTACTGCTTTGACTTATTCCCATTATTTATTATTCTTTTTTCATTACTTTATGTTATTCCTTTAAACTTCCCTATCTGTTTCCTTGGATTCGTATAATGATTGCTATCGTTGTGGTTGTGTTATTACACTGAAAACTACCGTTTCAGTGTGATATCTTTGGGTCTCCATGTTTTTTAGGATGAATAATTTGATTGTATGACAGAACTTCTTTTAATAACAGTACACTTTCATCTTGCCCGCAAGCAAAGAACTGCCCAAGCAGTGCATTAAGTATGGGACAACTGCTAAATATGCATTGAGGAAAACCGTAGGCGTGCGAATGCCGGATGATGTTATATGTCAATCTATATTGGAAAAGATGAACACTCCTTTGATATCTACTAGGTCGGAAGGAAGTCTCAAACTCTATTATGGTTTCTAACTTTTTCTATTTAGAGCTTCTGTTAGGTGCCATGATCAACGGTATTAAACTTTACACATGTTAAATCAATTGTCTGATAAGGTGGCGTATCTGATTCTCAGTGTGGAGTGGCCCAAGGAAGATGAGTGGATAATAGACCCAGCTATCATAGCTGATGTTTATGGACGAGAGGTATGGATATCTGTTTAACATAGGTTGGCTTTAGTTTTTCACAAGCTAAGATTTCCTGAATTTCTCTTTTTCCATTGAAATATGATTGCTTATCTGAGTATGTTAGTCAATGTTACCATTTTTTGTGCAAACGAAGATGGATGAATGGGTCAGCATATCTTCATACCCTTTACCCAAATGTGGCTGTGTATGTGGTACTGTGCACAGATTGGGGTTCATTACCCAATTAGCTGCATTTAGGACATCTTTCACATTGGAAATCTACTTAATTATTTGATGCATGTCTTAGCTTGATCATCAAAAGAGGAACACCCCAACCCCCCTCTTTTCCTTCTTAAATCCCACATCACCAAGAGAATAGGAGAGGGGGTGGGGTGCAGAAAATCTTGATAGAGTTATCTAACATACTTATTTGTATATTTTAGGGACTTGATTTTGTTGTTGATGCGGGTACTAGAGTAGCTGAACCATCCACAGTAGTTGATATGACAGGAAGTCTTCCAGTAATCATCCGACAAGGAAAGGTATATTGGCTTAATTTTTAATGTTATATATGTATCCAGGTAAATGATCTCTTCATAACTCTAGGCACTTCTCCTTTGTTTTTCGAAGAACTTTTTACCAAGGCTCAAGAACTCGGTTTTGACCAGCCAAAAACTGAGATAAGGTCGATAATATTTAAAACCTAGGATTTTTTTCCCCACCAACTTGAAGTAGTGGTCTCTTTTTCTTTTTCTTGGTAGAACTTGAAGTAGTGGCCTCAAGTCTGAGAAATAGTTCTTGAGCTTTTCTTCTGCAGCCTATTTCTTTATGTTCTCCACACATTAGGTGAACTATTTTCAGACCAGTCCCTGCCCCCTCCCTCCACAGATGCAAAAATAAAAAAGAAAAATGATTATTGGCCTAAGTTTACACTATTTTAATAATGTACTTAGAGGCTTGGTAGTTGGTTGTCATGGATGATGTTTATATATTCCAACTTATTCATAAATAAGAAAATACTCCCATGTTTGAAGCTGATAAAAATAGTTTAAAAAATGAAATCCTAAAAGGATAAAATGTCAAAACCATCCTCCCCCCCCCCCCCGGCAGGGAAAAACAAAGGCTCATTCTTGTTAAAGAAATTGAATTTTCTACCTTTAAGTGAATGGGGTTATTCTCAAATCTAAAACTTTCATAAACTTTAGTATGGTAAAACATTGTTCAAAACCCAAAACTATGACAAAATATTTATTTAAAAAAAAAAAAAAAAAAAACCCTAGTCTAGAGTGATTTTAAATCATTTGGACACACTAAATAAAGTTTGAGTTGTATATAGCTCCAAAGTATATCATACTGAGTATGTTGGAAAGCTAAATATTAAGATTTATGAAATACTAAAATTCAAGAATAATTCCAGCTTTTAAATGTTGATTATTGTACCTATAGCCAAAAATATAATATTTTTGAGCTAGGACTGTTTTTATGCGTTGGAGATTTAGTTTTCAACTATTCTTAATGGACCCTTTTTTTTTTTTGGGGGGGGGGGGGATGGGGTGGGTGGTAATTTTCTTACTTATGAATAATATCTTATGTAATATCTAGTTAAATGATACATGGCATAATAAGTGTTTATCCTAGTTGCAAGCTAGGTTTCCTCAGGTCTCAACGGGGATAAGTAGATGCATATGGATGTTCGACGGGGATAAGTAAATGCATATAGATGTCCAGGTCGAAAACTTGCAACATACGGACTATTTCAGTTGAAAATGGTTTGACTTGGGTTAAAACATGGATTTTCAGAGTCGCAAGTCATCTTGTTGGAATTTGAAATTATTGCTCAAAAGGTATATTTCTTTCATAGGCCCTAATGGTATTTATAGTTACAATTTGAGTAAATCTCACTCTGAATAGGAAAGAAATACAAAAAAAATAATCTTAAGACTTATTAAGAAACCAATCTAACACCAAATAGGAAATCAATATAGAAAATATAAGATAATAAAACATAATTAAAATATGGGATTTAAAGGAGAATTCTATTCCAAGTAGGAAACCTCAGTCTTACTTCCAAACACATCTCATGACAATTTCTTGTGAAACCTAAATTTAATTCCATGATGTCAACTGGGTGTAAGCTGGAACTTAATTCAGTAGTTTAACAAGTCTTGAGGCGATTGTTGCATTGGGTTTGAACCTACAAGGTTTGGATAGTTCAACTCCATAGGTTTTGTTTGCTTTGCCTGCCCACACTTAAACTAGTTTCGCCAATCAATTTGGTACCTCAGGAGAAAATAGTAATATTCTTAAGGATGCCAATACGATAGGATTCTTCTCTCACTTTGCAACTAAAAGAACACATAGACCTGAAAACAGGAAAAGCATTGCTTTTTGTCACTCACCCTGTCCTGGAAGAAAATCTGTAGATGTGAACATTGGTGCGTCTCACCCCTAGCCACCTCTGCGAGGAATTCTTCCACCTCGATCTTAAATAAATCTGGAGGTGACTCAATGACTGTCGTAGAACTTTGATAACTGATACGCTTCAGGTGGTTTGAAGGATATGAATTTACTCAAGCTGCAGGGTTGAAACATAGGCTCTGATCTACCTTTTCATCCTCCAAGGATGTGCTTTACTCAGCTGGGCTTCTTAAAAAGTCACTCTGCGTGGACTCTCCTTAAATGCTTAAGAAAGAGAACAAAAGAGATGACTTATTTAGAATATGTTGCTGATGGAATTATATTTATTGGCAACTTACTTAAACTGGGTACTCAGACAACAGGAAAAGGTTCTCTCCCTTTTTATGTTGATTTTAATGAGATCTGCCACACCATCCCACACTTATCTATGGTTACACTTTTGGATTAGTTGATGATATGAAATTCAAACCTCTCACTACGTTTAAGATATCTATGGTACTTTTTGAAGAGGTATGAAATCCCCCAGATACATCATAATGAACAGTTGAATAGCCTGAAAATTTGCAGGACTACCCAAATAAGCTTTATGGATCTGTTGACTAAGTTGTCTTACTTGTGTGCAGGGACCGCAGCAAGACTGGATGGTTCTAAAAGATGAAGAAGACTATGCTACACAGAAAAAGGAGGTCATATATCGTACAGAATAACTCACTGAAGCAATACTTGTAAATATGAAGTAGCTTTTCTTTATGACTTGAGGAGTTGACTCCAGACCAAGTCATTGACCCAGGAAGAAATAGATTGGCTTAAAACCAGAGAAGAGACAAAGGAGAACGTTGTTGAATTTGTAGATACATCTACATGTAAAAAGGAGATGATGGTAACTTCAGCTGAATATTGTTTGCAGGAAAGTTCCGAAGTGTAGTCTTCAATTTTCTTCCTGGACTATCAGCTGCAAAACCGATCTTGAAATGTACTGTTCCCGAATTTAAGCTGCGTGTGAGTGACTTGAAAAGAAAACCATACAAACATGAATGTGATAACTTTCACTGTGTTTGATCTGTCCTTGACTGTTGGAAGATTATTCAGTTTAAGTCTAGAATTTCGGTTAGTGAAAATTTTCATGCAGCCATTAAATTGTGTCGTCTTCTCAGGTATTATAGTTGTTCATATGTATGTATGTTGAATGAGCTGGTGTTTACTTCTGCTATAAGAGAAGTTATAATCTGAATATTATTTCAGATCCTAGTAGAACCTCGACAGGAATCATACCTGCTTTTATTCAACAACTTCCGTTTATTTCTTATATTGTTTCATCTCCTTTTATTCAACAACTTCCATTTATTTCCTCTATTGTTTCATGGAGGTGAATTCTAATTTTTTCATGATATTCATTGGACTACATTAAGATTGTATTGGTGCCATCAATAGCATTCACGTACATGCAGTGGTACCAACTGATGAACAAATACCATATTGTGGAAGAAAATGAATCATTACACAAAATGTTATGTGTGCTTGTTCCTTTGACATGAAGTTTACATTCACGTATACTGGTTGGGAGGATTCTATAAATGATTGCCGAGTTTTTAGAGAAGCAATTTTGACCTGATTTTAAGTTTTCCTCATCCTCCTTCGGTAAAGAATAAATAGATTTATTCTATTCGTTTTAACACTTTATTGGATTTAAGCTAATTTGATTCACTCATATTATTTTATCTATTTAAGTAAGTATTATGTAATTGACTCTGAGTACCTGACTATGTTGGGATGCATGATACCTTTCAAGGGGATTAAATATTATTTGTGAGACTTCAGGGAAAGAAGTCGATGAGCAATTACTTCAATTGAAATTTTTAACCACATGCATTCTTCAGTAAGGAACATTATAGAAAGATGCTTTGGATGCCTAGAGAATATATTTATAATTTTGGGGAAAATGCGTTTGTGGGTTTTCAATAAAAACTCAAACTGTAATTGTGATTGCTTATTGTGCAATTCACAATTATATCCATGACTAGCAAATTGCTTATAAATTATTTGAAGAAATTGGAGTCTCAGATTGAATACATGATGAAGACTCACCAGCAGATTATGTACCTCCCTCTAGTAGCAACAATAGTCAAAACAAATCAAGACAAATGGAGGAGTTAAAGAAGACAACCGCGAATCAATTGGCAACAAAAGAGGGATTGCCTCCAATCACTTAAAACATTATATTATTTGGGGCTATAATTTTATTGTTATATTTTTTACAATATTGTGGTATTGTGCACCATGCAAGTGTTAAGTTTAAATAGTTGTATTTAACTTGCTTTTAAGATGGTTTTGACTAAAATTTAAAATAGAAATAAAAAAGTGCCCTTTTTGCAATTACCAAACAAAATTATGTGCCCATTTTTCTACTGGCACATGTCTATTCTATTATTACCAAGCAAGATTTCAACAGGGTGAAATGAGAAAATAAGCACAAGCACACCAAAAACTAATTGGGCGAGAAACACCAAGAATCATTACCAAACAACACCTTATTGGCCTACTTTTTGTTGCTTTCAACAGTCATTGTTTCCCTAAAATCCGAAATTATATAGTTCCATTCCCTCTTAAATAGAAGGTTGAAGTGTTGAACTCTAAGAGGAAAAACTAGGAGACTCATTTGTGCATTATCATATGCTCTTGAAATAATTTTGCCAAAACTAAGGGTGTCAGTTGCGTATCAAAACCATTTAACTGTACCGAACGCACCATCTAAAACTTGCATTGTATCTCACCATTTAAAATTCGGTACAGTAAGTACCGAAACCAAATTTTGAAATTCAGTACGGTACTATACCAATTTTGAGTACTCGTACCATCGGTATGAATCAAAACTGTACGGATTGGTACCGTACCAAATAAAGGGATATAAATATAATTTTATAATTAAAACACTTTACCTTTACCCTATCCTTAATTCCCTATTTCGATTTTTCGTTTCATCCTTCAGTCCTTTTCTTTGACTCTGTGAGAGCAATGAGACAGCGAGAGGCAGAGTGTCGAGGCCTTCAGAGAGAGTTCTGCTTACAGTTTATTTCCCCTTTTTCTTGCTATTTGAAGCCACACATGAGATTTGCAGTCGAGATCTTCTTCTTTGTTGACGCCTTGATGGGTTTGATCATCGATGGTTACAGGTAGAAGATCGTTCCTTTTGTTTTAAGTCCTCAATCATTAAAAAAAAAAATAAAACAATTCATTCATATGCAATCTAGTTTCTAAGGTTCTATCCATTGTTTTTTCAGTATTTGTACTTGTATCTATAGAATGTGACTCTTTATCTTTTACGATGCTAAATCTATGTGGACAACACTGTATACTATTGACATATTTTACCTTCCAATTGATGGACGTCCTAAAAGGAATTGATGATGATGCTTATATAAACCAAAATTACGAGTCAACTTGTCTATATATAAGGACATCCTTAACAAAGATCCTGAAAACTTCATTGATTTAGTTTTTGATGCACCAAGTAGGGGAAAACAATTCTAATAGTTGGTACCAAAATTAAAAAAAGTAGTTGATTTAGTAGCATCAGCCACAAAAATCATTAACACCACATAAAATTATTCCTCCTAGAGTAGTTGTTAATACGAATAACAGAAACTCTATTATAGTCATTTCTATACATTCAATGTACTCTACGGATAGAGGAATACATAGAATTGAACATAGTAAAATAAGAAATTGAAAGATTTTGTTGAAATTGTTCATTTGGAAATTTCCCACACCGGGGCTTTGGTCACTAGCTCCCCTGTCATCAGGTCACCAACTTCCTTGACCTTCTAGCACTAGGCAGGCGTCAACCTCCATACATGGTCTTACGACTTTGCAGAGACCTATGTTTTTGGTAAACAGTCGTCCGGCCCTAGTCATTGCAACCCCCCTCGTGAGGAGGCACCCCTTCTCCCAAAGTTCTAGGGCTATTTTGCCAAGTTCTTAGAGAGAGTTGTCTCATGCCCCGAGGTACGAGATACCTACCCACTTGTGTCGGTTTCGGGTATACTCGAAAGGTTATAAATCGATTGACAAGCTCAATCCTGATATCTTGATTTCGGGTGGCAATGCATCGTGGACCCATATATATATCGTCTGTCAATACACGGCCCATTAATGTTTGAATAAAAATCCTTTCCGCCATCATTCTATTTAGAGGACTCAAATAAATTCTTTGGATGGTGCCACGATCTGTTCTACGTACAACAATGAATTGAACTACTTCAACAAGCCTACGCATGAGCTATCCAACATATGATGTTTGGATAGTAGTACCACAACCATTATATACAATTGATTATATAATCACGGGTATATAGATTTCTTTTACCTAAAAACTTTCATTAGTGGTATAGGGGATTAGCCGATTTTTTTTTTTTCGATAGACGAGTAATTGATGGAATTACAAATGATATTGGTGTTACAAGTTTTTTGGCAGGAGGAGTCAAATATATAGGTAACAGACAAATTTCTTCTTATCTTTTTATTAATTTATTACTTTAAATTCATATTTATTTTTTTTCATTTTAAAATGAAAAAATAAAGTTATTCAAAAATATAAATAAAATATAAATGAAAGATGGAAATTCAGAAATTGTCTCTCTCTTCTTCTTCTTTAAGTATATCTAACTTTGAATTTTAAGGATTTCCATCCAAATAATAATTTTTGAAAACTAGGCAATTTTTATAGGATGCCTCTTTAAAGGTAAAGTGGAATTCATCCTTTGTTTTTTCGTTTCCATTCACTAATCTCTTCCATGTCATTTAGTTTTTTTCTTGATCCTCCTTTTTCGATGGATCCCTCTTGTTCCTGTTTAGTCCCCTTCGTTTCGAAAGTTCTTTCTATTTCCACATATGTTTCTTCCTCACTTTGTCCCTTTTCTTCCATTTCTGAGGTTTCTTTCAGTTTCTTAGTGATAATAGGTGACAACATTCTACCTAAATAGTAGATACAAGTGATAAATAAGAGAATACTAAATATTCGAGCCATATAATTTCTCAATTCTGACACAAGGTCCTTCTTAGATCGAATAAGTACATTCGATCTGATAAAATGATTTTGGCGTATCCAGAATAATACCAGTCCAACCCATTTAATGAATAAAATGTGACCAATTAACCAACCAACAAAACTATTTGTTATAAATAAGATATTGTTGGTGCATCAAAACATATAAATGTTGACTAATATGGCTAACGTTAAACTTGGTAAATGAAATGGTTTAATAATTGAAAATTGTGATTATTCAATAATACACATTGAATGCTTAGATTATGCATTGAATTTTCCATAATCAGAAAATTGTTTGTGATTTTTTCAAAAGATATGAAACAAAAGATACGATAGAACTAGGACAATTATTGTATGAGGTCTACCCAATGCTAGATGCAGAGGCACATAATAGATCGATATGAATCATGAACTATCTCATAATAAAACCAGTTGTTGTTGATACCTTCTTCTCAGTTCCTTCTTCCATAACCCGAGCTTTGAGAAGGAAGAGATAAGGGGGTCCCATGGAGAATGTGGTCAGAAATCCATAATAGAGTCCGACCACAACAACTGAATTAATTATTTTCATGCATAAGGATAATAGATTACCTAGTATAAAAGATTTCAAAATCATTACAAATCTCCCCTTTTTATTGAAAATTAATGGAGAAAGATCGTGAAAACTACTCTTCCCTGCTCATAAATGTCTACTCTATTTTTCCCTAAGAACCCGTTTGAAATTAAGATCCTGAGCATAGATTTGGATGAACCCATGCCACTATAATCTTGTGGGCCTTATCTCTTTTGTTATTTCCTATTGCTCTGAGTTTCTAATTATTTTTAATTATAAGGCATAATCCATTAGCTTAACTTATACAAAGTATCCACTACCCTATGCGAGAGATATTTAAGATGAAATCCAAATGCATTACCAACTTATAAATTTGGCACCAGCGAATTTGAAAAAAAAAATTTATTCAATTATTTATTATAAAACATATTTACTTATTCTATGTTTAATCAGATTTTTTTCAACGACTGATTACTGCACTTTGTCTTCTTAGATTGACCCAAAATAGACCTAACGGGTTCACAATAATTAATTATGTCTCTTATGTCTCTTTTACAAATTTTATAAATTAGAGAGTTTTATATGTAATCATATAAAGATACACGGACTTATCTACAGACAAACATATTATTATTAGATTTAAGTGAAAATGAATACAGATAATTATTTAATTATTTGTATGCATTTAAAATTAATAATTATCAATTCTTTTTAAATTCTTTTTCTTCATAAATTTAGTCAAACTAGGACTACAAAATTGAATCAAGTCAAGAAAAAAGCAAACATAATTATATCACATAATTATATCACAATAGGTAGTCCCTAGGGTGCTTATATAAGAGATTTAATAGGAGACTCAAATCTCATTGGTTGCCAACCCTATGTGTTTTTTATTTCTTTCTCTTTTTTTCCTTTTTATAGGTGCACTTCCTGAAGTAGAACGAGAGTTTTTTAGTTCAAGAAGTTGAATTTGCATACAAAGAATTTCAAAAGAAAACAAGTATAACTCAATAGACGAAGAACCACAATCTGGAGGAGGAACAACATTTGAGACTCATGAAGTATTGATTCATAGTTAGAATTATGAATGCAAGTTTTTGTTTTCTAATTAACTAATAAAAAAGGATCCAAATCAACCAATTTACATTGCGCATTTGGATCAGAAGGAAGTTATGAAGGGAGAAAGAATTATTTACACAATTTATTCTAGAGACTGTAGAAAAATAATACGGGATAATCTTGTGTCATCTTATAGATCCCTAGAGGACAATTTTTTTTTGGATATAATGAGATACTTATGTGGTCAAACCCAACAATAAGCAACATCTAAGTACACTCTTCTCAAGCCTATGCACACCCTAACTTGCAAGTGTTATGCAATAGGAAGGAGTTGGCTAGGTATGTAGGTAATAACTCCATTTATCTCAATTCGATTAATTGATGGAAAGATCCTTACCTGGATTCACTTTCCTAAATTATGGAGTATTTGCAGCGGAAGTAAACTGGATCCACATCATCGTTCCTCCACCAAAGCTCCACCGGGGTGATTCCACAATCACAAGGAAATGTTACAAGTTCCACAACCCAAATGTTGTGTGGAAAGGATGGAAGAGTGATCGAAAGCAAGGAACTCCTTTCCTGCGTTTCTAGGAGAGATGGAGATAGAGAGAGATGGGAGCCGTCTTTCTAGAAAAACTTTCGTAATGTAATCACACTCACTTATGCGGTGGTTACCAAAATATATAACCTTATTTTGTAACCGCCCTAATAGTGAGTTTCCAATATGCCGTTGGGCATATAATTAAATTAATAATTATAAAATCCCAACAAGGTCAAACAAGTTTACCCGTATTGGCCTAGATATTTTTTTTTAAATAATCTTCTTTTTATAAAAAAATAAAAAAATAAAAAAACTCCGCCAATGTTTTGCTGGCCGGTCCCAAGCCCGGTAAAGGAGGAGGGTTGGTACGTCAGGTCGGCAGCTCGCACTGGAAAAAATCTAGCCAAACTTTTTTTCATAGATTCGACCTTATATGATAAAAGCTATGCTAGGGCATTCCCCGACAAAAGAAGTGACGCGCTACACTATGGCCCGGGTGTAGTGATAAGGGGGCAAGGGTTAGCTAGGGCGTCCCCTGTAAGCGACGCGTCGCATCGGCGCCTGGATGCGGTGATAAGTAGGCAAGGGTTCCCGCGCCGTGGACGAGTGCGGGTAAAGAAGCTAGTCCATAAGCGTAGGATTAGATTGGCATCTTGGAACATAGGATCTCTAACTGGAAAGAGCTTAGAATTGATAGATGTTATGAGGAGAAGAAGGATTAATGTAGCTTGCATTCAAGAGACTAGATGGAGGGGTAAAAAAGCCAAAGAATTGGACGACTTTAAACTTTTGGTATACTTGGGATAAAACAAATAAAAATGGAGTAGGTATAATAGTGGATAAAGATTTAAAAAATGATGTGGTGGATGTTAAAAGAGTGGGTGATAGGATTATTACTATCAAGCTTGTAATGGAGAAAGAGTTCATAAATATAATTTGTGCATATGCACCTCAAGTAGGACTAGATGAAAGTCTAAAGCTAGAATTTTGGGAAAATATGGATGGATTAATGCAAGGAATTCTTCAAGGAGAAAAGATTATCATAGGAGGTGATTTAAATGGACATATTGGAAAAGATCAAAGAGGATATGAGAGCGTTCATGGAGGATATGGTTTTGGAGAAAGGAATGATGAGGGGATTTCAATTTTGGATTTTACTACTACTTTTGATCTATCTATTATAAATACTTACTTCAAAAAGAGAGATGAACATTTAATTACTTTCAAAAGTGGATAGCATAGAAGCCAAATAGATTTCTTCCTAACTAGAAGGACTGATAGATTGTTGTGCAAGGATTGCAAGGTGATACCGGGGGAAAGCTTAATTGCGCAACATAGACTTGTGGTCTTGGATATGTGCTTAGTCCCAAGAACACATAAAAGGTCCAAGGTAAACTATTCCAGAATAAGATGGTGGAATTTGAAAGGAGAGTACTCTAAATCCTTCATTAATGAAGTAGTCAAACAAGGAAAATGGAATTTTAAAAGGGATACCAATGCAATGTGGAATGAGATGGCTATGTGTATTAGGAAGGTGGCTAAAGATGTTCTAGGTGAATCAAAAGGAAAGATCCATTCTTATAGAGAGACGTGGTGGTGGGATAGTGAGGTTCAAGCTGCCATTAGGAATAAAAAAGCTAGTTTTAAGACATGGCAAAGAACTAAGGATGTTGAGGATCTTCAAAGGTATAGGTTGGATAGAAATGAAGCTAAGAAAATTGCGAGAAAAGCAAGGGAAAGGAAGTATGAAGAGTTATACAATAAGTTGGGCACAAAGGAAGGGGAAAAATCTATTTATAAGATAGCTAAGATGAGGGATAGGAAGAGTAGAGATCTTGACCATGTTAGATGTATTAAAAATGGAGATGGTAAAGTATTAGTTTGTGAGGAGGATATTAAGAAAAGATGGGAAACCTATTTCTCTAGTTTACTAAATGAGCATTTTTCAAGCACTTATGTTTCTGACGATTACACTTTTCACCAAGGCACCAATGTCCCAACTTATATACGTAGAATTTCGATGTCTGAAGTAAAAGAAGCTTTAAGGAGGATGAAACTCGGCAAGACACAAGGTCCTGATGAAATCCCAATTGAAGTATGGAAGAGCTTAGGAACCCATGGACTAGTTTGGTTGACTAAGTTGTTTAATAAGATTATGAGCACAGGGAAAATGGCAGATGATTGGAGGAGAAGTGTTGTGGTTCCAATCTACAAAAATAAAGGAGAAATTCAAAGTTGTAACAACTATAGAGGCATTAAATTGATGAGCCATACGATGAAATTATGGGAGAGAATAATTGAAACCCGTTTGAGACACTTAACTACAGTTATGGAGAACCAATTTGGGTTTATGCCGGGAAGATCTACAATGGAGGCTATTTACTTAATTAGGAGACTTATGGAAAGGTATAGAGAATGTAGGAAAGACCTTCATATGGTATTTATTGACCTAGAAAAAGCTTATGATAGAGTCCCTAGAGCGTTAATTTGGCAAGTACTAGAGAAAATAAGTGTTGCAAGTAAATATGTAGATATAGTTAAGGATATGTATGATGGTTTGATGACTAGTGTTAGAACAGTGGGGGGACAAAGTAATGAATTCCCGATAACAGTTGGGCTACATCAAGGGTCAACTTTAAGCCCATATCTATTTGCACTGGTAATGGATGAATTAACCAAGGACATTCAAGATGAGGTCCCCTGGTGTATGCTTTTTGCGGATGATATTGTATTGATTGATGAGACCCAAGTGGGGATTAATACCAAATTAGAATCATGGAGAGTAGCTTTGGAATCAAAAGGCTTTAAACTTAGTAGATCGAAGACATAATATCTAGTTTGTAACTTTAGTCATGATCGGACAGATGATGAAGTGGTGATACTTGACGAAAAAGAGATTCCTCAAAGTGATTGTTTTAGGTACCTAGGTTCAATCATAAGTAAAAGAGGTGAGTTAGAGGATGGGGTTTCCCAAAGAATTAAAATAGGGTGGATGAAGTGGAGATGTGCGTCCGGGGTCTTATGTGATCGGCGCATTCCATTAAAGCTTAAAGGAAAATTTTATAGGATAGTTATTCAACCAGCTATGATGTACGGTGTAGAGTGTTGGGCTGTTAAAAAGAATCATATAGATAAACTCAGTGTAGCAGAAATGAGGATGCTAAGATGGATGAGTGGAAAAACTAGGATGGATAAGATAAGAAACAATCATATTAGAGTTGGTCTGGGAGTTGCTCCCATAAGTGATAAGCTTAGAGAAAGTCGTTTGAGGTGGCACGGCCACGTTCAACGGAAACCTATAAATGCTCCTGTTCGGAGAAGTGATATAATCCATATTGAAGGAACTAAAAGAGCTAGGGGTAGACCTAAGATAACCTTAGGAGAAGTGGTGAAAAATGATATGTATAGCTTAGGCCTTGTATCTAGCATGGCCTCGAACAGAACTGATTTGAGGGCAAGAATCCATGTAGCCGACCCCATTTAGTTGGGACAAGGCTTATTGTTGTTGTTGTTGTAATCTTCTTTTTATAAAAAATCTTTAAAGGGTTAAACTCCTAATGTGTGAAGCTGATTTTAATTCGCCACATTTCACCATAAAACTTGAATTGGTAAATCCTATTAAAAAGTGACACAAAAACTAAGAAACACATAAAAAAAAATGTTGGAAAACTTCCTCTTCACACATATATTAGTATTAAAATTTAAAAGGATAAAAAGATATTGTGTATCAAGGGTTAAATTTACTCTCTAATTATCAAAACATCAACCTTTCAAGTCTTTAAAGCACATAAGATAGGGTCAAGATTACATGGTGAGGACCAAGGACATCAAGCTCAAGGCCTCCTCACGTATAGTAGACTAGCAATGTACTTTAGAGCAAATATATTGTTTTAGAGAAAATGTTTCCAAATCCTTTTATGTCAGATCATTAGTCAAAACACTCTCAAATATACTTAAGATGGATTTACTGCTAAGTATTAATTTTTTTTTAACCATAAATAAATTACACGGCATTCATTTTATTCATAGTTTTCCACTATTCATTGTGGATATTAGTAATATGAGGGGATACTGTAGTGAAACTTTCTACCATTAGGGTTTTCAAATTTAGCCTTCTCCTCGAACTAAAGGATTTGTGTTACATACACGAGTAATAAGTTGTGCACACAAGTGGGAGTAGGGCTTGTTTAGTGGTTATATTTTATTCAGTTGTGGTTATTGTTATTTGAGTTATAATAGTTTAGTTATTATTATGGTTAGTGGTCATATTTTTTTAAATTGTGATTATTGTTATTTGAGTTATAGTGTGATAGTTATTGTTTTAGACTTAAAGTGGGTTATTGTTATTTGAATTGAAGTAGATTAGTCATTGTAGAGTCTATATAATCGTTTGATTTGTTTAATGGAATTATCTGAGAAAATCATTTAAAACTACTCTTGCATATAGAGGTCAGACTTTCTTGATAAAGCTAGTATTTCAATAATCTTATTTTCTATTCCAATCTCCACTGATACCATAGGTAAATAGAAATGACCCACTACGTATATACCAACTTGGTATCAAAGCCTAGATACGAATCAACAAGTAGAATGATTAGAAGGAGAGGTGATTTCTATCAATGAATTGTAACACTAATTGTTAAAGCTAGATGGCTAGCAATAGAAGCAAGATCGAAAAGATGTTTAATCGCATGAACACTCAACCTCCACTACAGACAATGGGCAATAGAGAAGAGAATTTACAAGCATCAAATTAAATCAATGGGCAACAGAAGTCTCCAATCATCACACCCACTCAGAAGTCATCAACTTGCAATAGACGGTCCATCCGAAACTAGTTAAACTTGATTTCTCTCGCTATAACGAGCAGAAGGATACAACTAGTTGGACTTGTAGAGTGGAATAGTTCTTAGAATTTCACCAAACACTAATAGTGGAGAAAGTTGCATTGGCATGTTTCCATTTAGAAGGAGAGGTTCAACTATGGCCTCAACTTCACAAGCAAAGTGGAGGAGGTGGAAGCTGGCTTGAGTTTTGTGAGGGTCTTCATGCAAGGTTCAGACCCATACCATTCTAGGTTCAATCCATGTGCCAAGCAAAATTTGAAAGAATTTTATGAAAGGTGGGTCAATTGATGTCCAATAAGTAAAATAGTTGCTTCGGTTGCCTGATAACATCAAGGCGGGTGTCTTGGTTGCACATCCAACAACACTTTTTGATGCAATCAGGTTCACACGATTATATGAAGCTAAGAATGCATCACAACAACAATGGTTCACAATGCTGGAAAAGCCATGCAAGTTACTTGCAAGCAAGAAGGAAACACCAAACAGAAGGCTAACATTACAATTAAATGGATGATAGCTAGTGAAATGCAAGAAAGGATACCCAAAGGGCTTTATTACAATTGGAACAAGTGGTTGTCTCAGGCCATAGGTTCAAGAAACTCTTTCTAATTGAAGGGTATGATGTTGAAGAAGAAGAAGAAGTAGCATCTGATATTCATAACGAGGTACTAAGGGATGGGAATGGCATACCCGAGATATCCTTGCATGCAATATATGGAGCCAAGGCTCCAAAGACAGTGTAGGTGGCTGGAAAATTAGGAAGGGTGATGGTTATGGTGTTAAATGATATAGGTAGCACTCACAATTTTCTAAATTTAAAATTAGATAATAAAGTAAGGCTCGACCTTACAACTAAGCAGCCTGTTGAAGTCATGGTGCCTCTAGAGAAAGACTTGCAAGCCCAAGTATGTGTACCTACATTGAATTGAACATGCAAGGGGTACCTATTATTGCATATTTTTTCCCTTACCCCTTGAGGGTTATGAAGTGGTGCTTGGAGCTCGTTTACTACGACATGGGATCTTTCAAACCTCAACATGAAATTCAAAATAGCAAGCAAAGAGGAGTAACTCAAGGGCATAATAGCTAGAGTAGATAAGATGATAGACAATCCCACTCAACACACTCAGGGAAGCAAGCAAGCTTTCCTATTACAGTTATGCTCGATCACTTCCACATGCATATATATAGGAATGGAGCCCATTCCCATACTTATGCAATTGATTCTAAATCAATATAAAGGCGTGTTTGGTGGACCTACTAGACTACCCCTAGTTCGCTCGTATGGTCACCAAATTCCACTCAAAGATGACTCCCAACCTCTATGCCAAAGTTTATCAACATCCTTATTTCTAGAAGAAGGGGATCAAATAGGTGATGGTGACATGCTAACTACAGGGATCACACAATCAAGCACTAGGCTTTATTCATTTGCCAGTGATATTGATGATAAAACACGACAATTCTTGGCACATATGCATGGACTATCGAGCGTTGAACAAAATTACAATCAAGGATAAATTTCCTATCCCTTTGATAAATGAGTTATTGGATGACCACTATGGTGCACACTATTTCTCTAAGTTGGACCTTCGATCTAGATATCATCAAATTAGAGTTGTTCCTAAAGATATCAAGAAGACAACATTTTAGATTCATCATGGCCACTACAAGTTCTTGGTGCTACCATTTGGACTTACCAATGCACATTCAACCTTCCAAACTCTAATGAATCAGGTATTCAAGGAACACTTAAGAAAGTTTATGATGAAAATCATGAGGCAATGTTAAAGGATTCAATTCAAGTGCCAGTTGGGCTGGTTACAAGAGGTCGGGATATGAAATTCAAGGACGTGCTTAATGGATTGATTCAAGATACTTGAGCTCAATCCAATTCATGGAGGCCCATTGAAGGTGTTGACCAAGTTTCTCAAAGATGGAATTCCATAATTCAAATTAGATAAATTGAATTCAAAGATGGAAGTTACTCTAATCACTTTCCTTGATTAGAGAGAACAATAAAATTGCCAGACATAGTCAGATAAAGTCAACTCTATATTTTTGGGCAATAACATAAATTGGAGCATGATTGGAAACTTACATTTACTTTGTGGTCAAGGATGGCATAAATAATGGAAGGATACATTGGTTGTGATTGACTTCCCAGAATATGGCAATAGATTGTTGTTTGTCTCTCTCTTTTTTTTTTTTTTTTTTGGTATTTCCTCTTTATGTAATTTATGATATTCTCATAAAGATGCACAAAAATTTTAATACAAATTTGAGAGTTTATATTCTCTTTGGTTCTTGACTAAACATATTGAACTTATCGAATTTTCGTGGCATTTAAATCAAGACTTATCAATGAGCAGTTCCACAACTGAATGTGGCATCTTCACATATCAAGGTTCTTGCTTATTATATAAGCAACGAGTCGAGGTCTTACATCTAAATAGAAGGACGGTCTAGGATCCCTTATTTGGTCGTTGGGTTTCATATTCTTTAACGAGATTCGCATCATTTGGTATCAAAACTTCTATCCTCAGGTTTGTCTACCTTTTCTTTTTTTCATCTTTTCATTGAAGGAAAAAAAAAAAACCTGTGCTGAAAATTTCGGTTAGGATACTCCTAAACTAGCAAATTTATTCAATTTTTATTCTTTCATTCACTTCTTGTTCGTGACTCCCAAAAAAAAAAAGGAAAAAAAAAAGGAGAGAGAAAAAAGTCTCTACAACAACAAATTTGTTTTAGTTTTACTTATTTGGAGTTCAATTGTTCTATAAATCAATTCACCTCCAAGACCCCACAACAAAATAAATAAATAAAAGTGTATTCCCCAAAGAACCTTATTAGCCATTGTTTCTTCATGTTGCTGCTACTTCTACCTTAGTGGTCTTAGATTTGAATTGCTTCCGGTGATTCAATCTTGTTTGGTTAGTTTTAAAAGAACTAAAAGAGAATATTGAGTAGAAAAAGGTAAGAGGGGTGAGCATATTAGAGGGTAAAAGCCAAAATATTTTGAGTTAAAACACGAGTGTAATTTTTTTTGGTGAAACACATGAGGGAGTGTTGTGAGATCCATTCCCTTCTCTCTCTCTCTCTCTCTCTCTCTCTCTCTCTCTAATCTTATATTGTAGGTCATCAATGTCTCAAAAAAGTGGTGATAGTACTCAAGGAGTGGCAGATCAAAAGTTGTTCATGGAGGCCATGATAGGATAAATGAGAAGAATGATGAGGGTTGAACTGGAGCAGATGCATGAACAATTGGATAGGGAACAAAGTGAGTGTATGGTATAGTCACAAAATATTCCAAGTATGAATAAGAAGGAGAGAGCTCAACCCAGGGAAGTAAGGGAGGAAAACGATGAGAATTGTAAGGTTGGTTTTGATGAATAAGATCGAAATTCATTGGAAGTCCTAGGAGATATTGGAAGAACAGAGAAGATAACCGTGAAATCCAGCCCAAACCTAGCCTAGTCACCCCTTTTGTTTTGGGACAAAGAAAGACTTGTTTAATGTTAGACCTTGAAGTCGGACCTTGTTTTCAATGTTGTTATCCTTGAAAGCCTTAGGAGGCCATGTCCGGCCTTATCCTTACCCTGACCCGGCCCAGAATTTGTATTGTCTGTAGATCCAATGACCCGAAGTGGTGGGAAAAGTCCTTGTGGACCCTTTTGGTTGATGAGTTGGTGTCGGAACCCAAGCCTATGGACATTGACAATGACGCCCCTCACTTGAGAGCATTGTCAGTGTTAGTTTTGAATCCGGGGTGAATTAGTTGAAATACCTAATGAACTCCTGTGCTCAATCCAAATATATTTCCCGAAACTAGACTTCTTGATGGACTTGTAGGAGAAAACCCCACTCAATTTGACCCCAAATCCCTGTCCGAAGTTGCTGAACTATGTCTGGAAAATCCTGCTTGCGCATCGAAGAAGGTGAGCTTAGTTGGTGGACCTAATGAACTCCCATGCTTGATCCAAAGGTATTTCTAGAAACTAGACTTCTTTATTGACTTGTAGGAGAAAACATCATGCAATTTGACCTTGTATAACCCTCCGAATCCACATCCGAAGTTGCTGAACTATTCCTGAAAATTCTGTTGAGACTCTGTTGGTCGATACTATCAACCAAAGGTATCGACCAACAAGCCCAGATTCGAATAAAAAGGTGCTTTTTGGATACTCCTTTCTCCTTTTTAAGTGAAACCTCGAACCTAAATCATTATTTCACTCATTTCAACATTTGAGAACATGGGAAAGCTCCTCTAAGCCTCCTCCTTGGCTTGGGTGATGATTTTCTACAATCATGTATGTATGATATGACGAATCTAAGAATGTGTTTGGATAAGTATGATTTGGGATTGGGGAATGTCCTTTTGACATTTCTGTCCTTGGACATCGAAGGGAATAGTATGGGATGTTCTCCAAAGATGCCCATCGACGCTTTCCCGGATCATTGGATGACATACATAAGACTTGTCTAGTTGTATGGCTAGGATGTCCCTGTCGTATCAAACCCAAATCGGAAGGGCATTGAGACTGAACAACCCGTGGTAGTAGTATGGTTTGATGGATGCTCAAGACTGGTAACCAACCCGTGAGAGAACATAAATCATGCTACGGATACCTGAAAGGGGCCATTTATTAGTAGGGTTGCAAATAGCTAGACTTGGGCTCACGGGAGCTCAAGACCAGTAACCAACCCATGAGAGGACTTAGAGCTTCCCGTTTACTATTTGTGGATGACCAATAGGGTTGATGAGTCTGTAGTCCGGGACTATGAGGACTCTAGTGTGAAGGATACCAAAAAGGATCACCGGGGGTGAGGAATGGACGTATCTGGATCTGACTTGATACGATTGAGTAGATGACTTGCATTGGGCTAGGCTTTACTGTGACATGTGCCAATACTTATACCAATGGTGATGTGAGAGAGTGGTGACCTAAACCCCAGCCAAGGTTGTTCGGAAGGTTTCAGGACCCAATTCCCACCAGCTTGAGTGATTGAGACCTACCCAAAGAAGTATGGTGCTATGACTTAAAGCATGTCTACCTTAGAGACTAGCATACATAGAGTTAGTTTCATACTTGCATCGTGTGTTTCATATCATCTTGCATCATGCTATGCTTTGTATCATGTATCTGTGTTATTGTGGAATAACCTGCCTTGCTGAGTTCTTTTGAACTCACTCCTTTTTGCAACATCTTTTGTTAGACTCTACTGCAGGTACTACTACTGTTGACTATGATGGTCAACACTTTGAAGACCAAGTTAGTGATTCTTACACTACTGGTTATGGTGACTACATTGGTGAAGACTATCAGTACGAGACTGATACTTATTAGGAACAGTTCGGCATTTGCACTTGTGGGCCAGCGATGGGATATCGTCCCATTCTCTTTTTGACCTTTTATTTGATTCGTCGAGACCGTAGTTTAGTTTGTTCCCCTTCATTTGGGAACCGGTTGTAACTTTTATTTCTATTCGATCTACCTTCCACTGTTGTTGTAGAATGGTTTTCCCCCCCCTTCATTTTGCACTTTGACTATTTATTTTATTAGTATCATTTTCGTACTCTGATGTTCTTTTGTGATCTTTCTGTGATCATTTCTGGACTTTTATTATTAAATTACTTGAATACAAAGATTTGTTCTTGCTTTTGATTATATTATTGTGCTAAGTGGATATGATCGTTCCTAAACTTGATCTTTTGGGCTATGGATCACTCCCTTAAGTAATCCAGATAGGGTATACCTTGGGTGCATTTTGCGTGGTGTGACAAAAACCATGTTGAGGAGACGATTTGTACCAAGCCATTACTATCGGGAGTTGTACCAAAAATTGCAAAGTCTTAAGCAAGGAAACCAGAGTGTGGAGGATTATCACCAAGAGATGGAGGTCACTATAATTCATGCTAACGTGGAAGAAGACCGAGATGCGATGAAGGCAAGGTTCCTCATGGCTTAAATCAAGAAATCCATGATAGGGTGGAGATACAGCATTATGTGGAGTTAAAAGATATGGTGCACATGGTCATCAAAGTAGATCAACAAATCAAAAGGAGGGGTAGTACACGAGCAGTACATAGTTCGAGCTCTTCTCCACGGAAGCCGAGTTCTGTAAAGGAGGAAAAGCCATATACAAAGGCTAAAACCAAGCTAAAGCAAGAAATTACTAGCTATGGTTTTCAAGGTAAATTTGACCCTTCCACCTCTCAAAATTGTGACATTAAATGTTTTAAATGTCCCATATTGCATGTCGATATCTAAACAAAAGAGTCATTGTGATACAAGACAATGGTGACTTTGAAATTGATGACGAATCAAAATCCAATTCTATGCCACCATTGGAGGACGTGGATGAGGAAGAATATGCTGCTAAAGGAGAATTATTGGTAGCAAGAAGAGCCTTAAATGTGCAAATCAAAGAAGATGAAGAAGTACAACGAGAAAACATATTTCACACTAGATGTCATGTGCAAAACAAGGTATGTAGCGTGATTATTGATGGAGGTAGTTTTACTATTGTTGTTGGCATTGCTATGGTTGAGAAGTTAGGGCCACCAACAATAAAAACATCCTAGGCCATACAAGTTGCAGTGCCTCAATGATAGTGGGCAAGTAAGGGTGCCCAAATAGGTTCTAGTGGCTTTTCGCATTGGGAATTATGAAGGTGAAGTTTTGTGGGATGTTGTTTCGATGCAAGTTGGGCATTTGTTGCTAGGACGTCCAAGGCAGTTTGATCGTCAAGTTAAACATGATGGTTACACCAACAAGTATTCATCTATATTTAATCAAAAGACCATCACTCTAGCTCCCATGACACCAAAGAAAGTCTATGAAGATTGATGGAATTTATTAATTTAATTAATAAATTAAATGCCCAAGGGCAAATTTGGAAACTCACTATTAGGGCGGTTACAAAATAGGGTTATATATTTTGGTAACCACCGCATAAGTGAGTATGTTTACGTTTCGTAAGTTTTTCAAAGAAAAGGAGGCGGCTCCCATCTCTCTCCCTCTCTCCAAGAAACGCAGGAAGGAGAAACTTAGTGGAGGTTTCCTTCCTTTGCCTTAGATCTCTTTTCCATCTTTTTTTCCACACGACATTTGGGTTGTGGGAATACTTCTCTTTCCTTGTGATTGTGGAATCATCTCGGTAGAGATTTGGTGGAGGAACGAGAACGTGGATCCAGATTTACTTCCGCTGCGAATACTTCACAAAAGGGAAAGCGAATCTAGGTAAGAAATCTTTCCCCCATCAATTAATTGAATTGAACTTATTGGAGAATTACCAACATTGGTATCAGAGCCATTAGTTCCCACGGTTCTTTGTTCCTCCCCATTGTTTAATTTCATTGTATGGATCTAATGGGA
This sequence comes from Hakea prostrata, assembly GCF_041222555.1. Classification (NCBI taxonomy): domain Eukaryota; kingdom Viridiplantae; phylum Streptophyta; class Magnoliopsida; order Proteales; family Proteaceae; genus Hakea; species Hakea prostrata. The sequence goes on from NC_142603.1 coordinate 28,416,700, forward strand.
GGATCAAGGGTTTATGGAAACCCACGGAGAATCCAGGATTTAATACGAAACCCATGGGAGAATTGATAGGGTTTTTGGAAACCCTTATATTTTGGAGAATCCATGGTTTAATACGAAACCCATGGGAGAATTGATAGGGTTTTTGGAAACCCTTATGTTTTTGGAGAATCCAGGGTTTAATACGAAACCCATAGGAGAATTGATAGGGTTTTTGGAAACCCTTATATTTTGGAGAATCTAGGGTTTAATACGAAACCCATGGGGAAATGATAGGGTTTTTGGAAACCCTTATGTTTTTGGAGAATCCAAGGTTTAATACGAAACCCATGGGAGAATTGATAGGGTTTTTGGTAACCCTGATGTTTTGGGTTCGGATTCGAATGGGAGGATCCATGAGAATTTCCCTTGTAAATTTTTGCATGAATTGATTATCCATGATAATTAATTTTGTTTAAAATTTATTGTTGGATTTTTTTTTGTGTTTTTGGATGAATTTTTTTTTGGGGTGAGAAAACGTGTTTTTACCATTTTTTGAAGAAAAAAATCGTTCATGAAAAAATCAGAAAAAACGTTGTTTTTTTTGTCCAGTTTTGAATGTGTTTCTATTTACTGGACATCAATGGCTCACAATCTATGTGATGTTTGAGCATTGAGGGCCTAATGGGGCCTAGTGGGAGCTAATGATGTAGAAATGTTCTGTGTGAACCACCTCATAGCATTAACATGATTACATGTTTTATTTTAATAAAACTGTTGTTTTTAATTATGGGTCTATCAATCATGTTTCTTGCACAGAATGAAACTTGTATATAAGTCTATGTGGGTTTGCATGAGAATTTGATTGAATGTTTGTTAGCATCTCTTTTGGTTTAAATGCTAACCCCATAGGTTGACTATGCTAGTGTGATTTGTTGTTGTTTGAGTCTTGTTTTATGCTAGAATAGTTGAACTCATCCAAGTATATAATGTCTCTAGAATAAATGGCGGCTACCAAGAGCATTGTTGCTGACTTCGCGAAAGGAGAGGAATTATAACCTCTGGCACCGAAAGGTGCAGTATCTCCTAGAAGAGCAGAACATGCTGGAAACCATAAACTAGACCATGTCCCAACCTGAGGAAGGTACCACTGCACAGTATCGCAGGAACCTTGAGCTTTACAATGCCTAGAAGAGGAAGGACCGGGTAGCTAGGATTAGTATCCTAAGTTCCATGAGGGATGACCTGATGCTTCGATTTGAGAAGCATAGGACTACAAAGTCTTTGTGGAAGGCTGTAAAGTTCCAGTACGGAGGGACTTCCACTACAAGAGGCCACCAGCTCGGACTCACCTTTGACGGTTATAAGATGCGCTAGGGTCACACCATGAGGCAGCATATAACCATCATGTCTAACATGATTAGTGAGTTGAGCCCATGTGGGCACCAAAAGACTGATGAGGAGCAAGTTTCCTCAATCATCAGGTCATTGCCTAAGTCTTGGGAGCATATGAAGATCTTCTTGACTTATGTTGATGAGGTCAAGACATTTGATCAAGCTGCCAAGCACCTTGAGCTAGAGGAGGATCGGATGTTGGCCGATGTCCCTCACACTGAAGTACTTGCTGCTAAAGCAAGCACTAGTAAGGGTGTAGGCTTTGAGCGCAAGAAGGAGAGAGCTCAACCTCAACGGTCTAGGCAAAGTAACAGAGGTGGGAACAGAAACAAGAGTGGTTTATGAGACATGGTTTTAGAGTTGTATTTGAAAACAATTCTTTGGTTTTGTATCTTGGTGATACAGTTTATGGTTATGGTTTTCTTAAGAATGGTTTCATTTTATTGGATACAATTGAATATTCATTTAATTCTAGTAGTGCTTTTGTTTGCCAAGATACTGTGTGTATTGATTCTAATTTTTGGCATCCTAGACTAAGACATATTGGCTTAGATAGGATGAACAGGTTGGCAAGAGAAGATCTCTTAGGCCAAGGTTCACTATCTGATTTGCCAACCAATGAGCCATGTCTAGCAGGAAAAGCAACTAGAAAACCATTTGAAAAGGCTTTGAAAGCCTCTCTTCCTTTAGAACTTATCCATTCAGATGTGTGTGGACCCATGAATGTGCATACTAGAAAAGGACAGGCTTACTTCATCACATTCATAGATGACTATACACGGTATGGTCACATTTATCTAATTTCTCATAAGTCAGAAGCTCTAGAATGTTTTAAGAAATTCATGAGCTTAGTTGAGAATCAGTTAGATAAAATGATTAAAACTCTTAGAACGGATAGAGGTAGAGAGTATCTCTCCGATATGTTCAAAGGGTTGTGTGATGAAAAGGGGATATCTAGACAACTTACTATTCCAGGGACCTCACACCAAAATGGGGTTGCTGAGAGGAGGAATAGAACCTTGCTAGACATGGTGAGATCCATGATTGCGCAGGCAAATCTACCCATCTCTTATTGGGGAGATGCTTTGCTGACTGCGGCCTATATCCTCAACAAAGTTCCAACCAAATCGGTTCCTTCCACACCATATGAGTTGTGGACCGGAAGGAAGCCAGATTTGAGTTACTTGCGCGCATGGGGATGTGCAACATATGTTCACTCTACTCCTCACCAATATGGAAAGCTTGGACCCCGAGGAAGAAAGTGTATCTTTGTGAGATATTCTGAACCCTCAAAGGGCCATGTCTTCATTGGACTAGATGAGAGTGAGAGGAGAACGGAACTTGAGTCTAGGGATGCAACATTCTTGGAGAATGATTTTCCATCTCTTTCAGGAGTTAACAAAGAATCATCGGAATTCTTTAAGATACAAGATAATGGTCTTGTCTCTCCAGGGATTCAGATTCTGGATAATGAACCTGGGGTTCATCCAGAAGATCCTAGTGGGAGTGGGAGTGCAGATGTGATAGCTACCTCAGACGGTGAGCAATCTGACATGCACTTGCGCCGTAGTGGGCGCGGGCAAGTTCCTTGTCGATATTTTGACATAGAAGATGAAGCCTACATGGTAACTCCTGAAGAGATCGACTGTGAGATGACTTCAGTCGATGAGCATGAATCGAAGAGCATGCAGGAAGCTCTTGCGGGGTCAAGTTCAAAGGAATGGTTGAAAGCAATAGAGGAAGAGTTGGAGTCGATGAAAGTTAATCATGTCTGGGACTTGGTTGATTTGCCACCGGGCTGAAAGGCAATTGGGAACAAGTGGGTTCTCAAATCAAGAGAAAGGCGGATGAATTTATTGAGAGATTCAAGGCTCGTTTAGTGGCTAAGGGCTACACCCAACGAGAGGGCGTTGATTATGAGGAAACTTTTTCCCCTATGGTTAGGTTTGCCTCAATCCGCCTCATACTAGCCATTGTTGCTCAGTTGGACTTGGAGCTTTATCAAATGGATGTAAAAACTACTTTTCTCAATGGAGAACTTGAGGAAGAGATGTATATGGATCAACCTCAAGGCTTTGAAGCTAATGGACTTGAGCGCAAATTGTGCAAGCTTAAGAAGTCCATATATGGCTTAAAGCAAGCATCTAGACAGTGGAATGTGTGCTTCCACCAAGCTATGATGGAAAATGGGTTTTCCATGCTTGAGGAAGACCATGGTGTTTACGCTAAGAGATCTGATGGTAATTATGTCATTCTGACACTGTACGTAGATGACATACTTAGCAATAGCAAGGAGCTATTGGAAACCATTAAGAAATGGTTGTCCTCCATATTTGATATGAAGGACATGGGTGAAGCAAGCTATGTGCTTGGTGTCAAGATTGTCTGAAATAGGCAAAAGAGATTACTGGGTTTATCTCAGGAGACTTATATTGACAATGTCTTGACGAGATACCAGATGCACAACTGCAAACCAATTGATACTCCAGTGGAGAAGGGTTTGCATTTGAGCCTTGATATGGGTCCTAAGACTCCAGAGGACAAAACCAAGATGGAAAGAGTTCCATATTCCAGTGCAGTAGGTAGCCTTATGTACGCTATGATGTGTACTAGGCCGGATATTTGTTATGCAGTGGGTTTGGTTTGTCGGTACCAATCAAACCCAGGCATAGAGCACTGGAAAGCAGTCAAGAAGATATTGAGATATCTCAGAGGAACGAGTAACTACATGTTATGTTACCAAGGATTGGATTTGCGCTTAGTTGGCTATAGTGATGCCGACTGGGCTGGAGACATTGATGAGCGCAAATCAACCTCTGGATATGCTTTCTTGTTGAATGGCGGGGCCATTTCGTGGTGTAGCAAGAAGCAGACTTGTATATCCCTCTCGACCATGGAAGTAGAGTATGTGGCATGCTTAGTTGTGGTTCATGAGGTTGTTTGGTTGAGGAGATTTCTTTGACATACTAGGATTGTGATGACATCCAAAGAGGTTGCCCTTGTCTACTGTGATAGTACGGAAGCTCTTAGCTATGTCAAGGACCCCAAGTATCATGGGAAGACCAAACATATACAGTTGAGATATCACTTTGTTAGAGACATTACATCAAGGAAGAAAGTTGTACTTAAGCACATATCTACTAGTTAGATGGTAGCTGACCCTCTTACCAAACCTAAGCCAAGGATGTTTTTATTTCTCATGTAAAATCCTTGGGCTTGCGTAGATTGTGACTTACTTTTGTATTGAGACTTTCTTATTAATGAGTAATATGAGTTCATTCCAGCATTTCATTTATTCACTTTCTATGTGATTGTGTTTTACTAGCATAAAACAAGATATGTTAATAGGCAAGAGAATGGCTCACTCACACGAGCATTCGCCTCTGGCGTCTTGGAGGCGAGCAGAGATGAGACGGATTGTGAATGACTTTGTGTAGGTCAATTCATAATCATGATGTCGCCTTGATTTGGAATCAAGATGAGTTTTTCTATTGTGAAGAGAATCGACATGAATGTTCCCACTATTCATGTTGCCTATAGGAGCCAGGTGTGAGTACTTTATGTGGCGCTAGGGTGGCAACAATAAAGAAACTCGGGTTAGGCGCAAGAGGCTGCCACTAGACTAAGACATGTATGGTGTTGAGATGGACATACGTTCTATTGTATATAGAATGCTCCACCATAGCGCGTATATCATACTATGTGTGCTTAGCGATCATTGGAAATGAGAGGATGGATCCCTGCTCCTCTCATTGTGTGAGTCCTGGACCTTATGGTCCATTAGTGTTCTTAGTGACTTTCGACGACATCATGAAACGAAGGATTGATGTGGCTACTTTGGGGTGTTACCTATGGTCATGATAGATTCAACCTAAAGGGGCACTACTGGGAAAGGAGTCAATCCTAAGTGTAGTGATGGTCTGGGGCGAAAGGAAAGGTTTGATTCAACTGCACCCTAAAAGTGTTTGCTGGCGCCAACTGTATGTGTTACAGTAGTGAACATTTTAAGGACAAGAAGGTGATCTCTCAGAGGGATCGAGATACCTTCAGTCTGGTGAGTTTGAATAAACCTAGGACACTGTGTTATACTAATGCTTATTTGATATGTTTCTTTGAGTGATGTGCCATTCTGGCCTTCTGGGAAGGTTTCTAGTTTGGGGCTCATGCGTGCAGGTATCACCAGTCGCACAACCCATTTTGCCAGTATGACTTGTGGATATTAGTGTCTGGGACACAGGTGGTCTATGTATCTGGGATACATAGTGAAGAGATCAATATATATATGTATATCTGGGATATACATGTGTATTTGGGACACAAGAAGTCTATGTATCTGGGATACATAGCAGAGAGATTGAATATGTATATTTGGGATATACATGTGTGTCTGGGACACAAGAGGTCTATGTATCTGGGATAAATAGTAGAGAGAATGAATGTGTATATCTAGGATATTCATGTGTGTCTGGGACACATTGAAAGATTAACACTTGCCCTTGTGCAAGTGGGAGCTGTTGGAATTTATTAATGTAATTAATAAATTAAATGTCCAAGGGCAAATTTGAAAACTCACTATTAGGGCGGTTACAAAATAGGGTTATATATTTTGGTAACCACCACATAAGTGAGTGTGTTTACATTACGTAAGTTTTTCAAAGAAAAGGAGGCGGCTCCCATCTCTCTCCCTCTCTCCAAGAAACGCAAGAAGGAGAAACCTAGTGGAGGTTTCCTTCCTTTGCCTTAGATCTCTCTTCCATCTTTTTTTCACACGGCATTTGGGTTGTGGAAATACTTTTCTTTCCTTGTGATTGTGGAATCATCCCGGTAGAGATTTGGTGGTGGAACGAGAACGTGGATCCAAATTTACTTCCGCTGCGAATACTTCACAAAAGGGAAAGCGAATCCAGGTAAGGAATCTTTCCCCCATCAATTAATTGAATTGAACTAATTGGAGAATTACCAACAAAGATCAAGTGAGATTGAAAAAGAAAGTGATCAGAAGAAAAAGAGTGAGAGTGAACAAAAGAAAAGGAGTGAAAATTAGAAAGAGGCCAAGTAAAAGAGTAAAAGAAAATGAAAGTCTGGCCATTGAGAGAAAATCATAGGGAAGACAAAAGAGTTTCTATGCAAAACCGAGTGAAATTAAGCGAGCGATGTTTGCAAATTAGCCAATGATTGTACCATTGTACAAAGAGGCATTCTTAAACACTAATGAAATTCACCCCATTTTGCCCAGTTTTGTTCTTTATTTTTTATAGGAATTTCAATGCCACATGACTTACCACCTATTCAAAAGATTTAGCACTAAATCGATTTTGTGTCTGGTGCTTCCATTCCAAACCAGTCAGCCTACCAAACTAATCTAGAGGAGACTAAAGAGTTACAAAGGCAAGCTAATGAATTGATGGAAAAAGGGTACGTGAAAGAAAGCATGAGCCCATGTGCCATTCTAGTGATTTTCGTTCCTAAGAAGGATGGGATCCACTTGGAGAATGTGTGTTGATTGTCGAGCAATCAATAACATAACAGTAAAGTATCAACATCCTACTCCTTTCTTTTAAAACAAACATGGTTCTTGCATGCTTTCATAGGCGGATTTGTTGTTGTCTATTTTGATGATATACTTGTTTATAGAAAAACCTTAAATGAGCATGTTATGCATTTAAGATTAGTTTTGGAAGTACTAAGAAAGGAAAAGTTGTTTACTCCAACTTTTGCACCAAAAATCTTGTGTTTCTTGGTTATGTTTCGGGTCCACAAGGAATACATGTTGATGAAAAAAAGATTTGTGCAATACAAGAGTGAGCAACACCCAATTTTGTAACTCAGGTAAGAAGTTTTTATGGCTTGACTTGGGACTTTAGTAGCATTGTAGTGCCTTTGACCAAAATGATTAAGAAGAATGCTCCATTCAAATGGGAAGAGAACAAGATAAGGCATTCAACTCATCAAGGAAAAATTAACTAATGCGCCTTTACTTGTTTTACCTAACTTTGCTAAAACGTTTGAGATTGAATGTGATGCTTTAGGTATAGTCATTGGAAGCATTTTGATGCAGGAGGGAAGACCAATTGCCTATTTTAGTGAGAAATTGAGTGGGGAAGCTTTGAACTATCCCACTTATGACTAAGAATTGTTTGCATTGGTTAGAATACTGGAAACTTGGCAGCACTACTTTTGGCCTAAGTAGTTTGTGATCCACACTGATCATGAGTCCTTAAAGCATCTGAAGAGCCAACAGAGTTGAGAAGGAGACATGCCAGGTGGGTAGAATTCATTGAGATATTCCCCTATGTCATCTAATATAAACAAGGTAAGGAAAATGTGGTAGTTGATGCACTCTCTCGAAGATATGTACTACTTTCTACTCTTGATGTTAAGTTACTTGGTTTTGTCCTGTTGACCATGACTTTACTGGAGATTTTTAGAAATGTGAGAAAACTGCATTTGGTAAGTACTCTAGGCATGAAGGTTTTCTATTTAGAGAAAATAAGTTATGTGTGTAACAACCCCCATATTTCTAACCCGGAATTTGTATTGCAGGTCCGATAACCCGAAGGTTAAGTCAAATTAAGTTGTGGAGTATCCGGATTGAAGTCCATGATTCATACCCTGAATCCATGGATCTGGATTCTTTTGATGATGAACCTGCCTTGCTACGAAAGTGGAGTTCCAGTCAAGGTCAAGAGGTGTTTGAAGGCGTCTGGATTGAAGGTAAGACCTCCCCCATGTGTTGTTTAGGGTTAGGTTGAAGTTGGGAATCAACCCCTTGAGCAAAGCACCCGTGTATTACAAAGTACTAAGGAGCAATTGCTTAAGGCGGTTGATTGGGCCAGTCACATCCTCCCAGCCGGTACCCTAACTGGCATACTCGAGAGTGTGATCCACAGCCCTAAAGATCAAGTTTAGGAACGATCATATCCATTTCGCACAATAACATAATCAAAAGCAAGAACAAATCATAATGTTCAAGTAATTTATAATAAAAGTCAAGAAAGGATCTCAGAAGGATCACTATAGAATATCAGAGTGCGGAATAACAAGATACCAAATCAAAAGACAACTGTAGAGTATAGCAGAAATATACCCTCCAAACACATGCGGAAGTTAGATCGAAATCCAAGTAAAGCTCTAAGCTAATACAAGTAAAATAAAAGATAAGTCTAGAAGAAACAAAAGAAATCTAATCCACATCTTCATCAGGCTCTTCTTGCTCTTCAGTCTTATCTTCTTCACCTTGCGCTTCCTCGTACGAATCGTCAAAGAAATCCAAACCTGTAGAGAAGTCTAACAACAGATTGTACAAAAAGGAATGAGTTTCGAAAGAAACTCAGTAAGGCAAGTTAATCCATAACAACATAAATAACATGCGGCAGAACATAACAAGATGCAATGCAATATGAAACAGACAATGTATGTATGCATCTAACTTTATGTATCTGGTCTCTATGGCAGACATGCTTTACGTCATAGCACCGTACTTCTTTAGGTAGTGGGTCCGGGCATCCCTCTCGGACAAACCATGGTAGGGGGTTAAGTCAACACACTCTCTCACAACCATTTGGTATAAGTACCGGCACATGTCAGGGAAAAGCCTAGCCCAATGCAAGTCATCTAGTCAGTTACATCAAGTCAGGTCCAGATACTTCCATTCCTCCCCTCTCGGGATCCTTTCCGGTATCCTTTCCACTAGAGTCACGGATATTACTCACCGGACTCATCAACCCTATTGGTTATCCTCATATGGTAAACGGGAGGCTCTCATGTCCTCTCACGGATACAACTCACCGGTCTCGAGCGCCCATGAGCCCAAGTCTAACCATATGCAACCCTCCAATAAATGGCCTCTTTCGAGTATCCACAATGTGATCCATGTCCTCTCACGGATACAACTCACCAGTCTTGAGCGCCCACGAATCCCCATTGCTACCACGGGTCGTTCGGTCTCAATACCCTTCAGAATCGGGTCTGATATAACGGGGACATCCTAGCCCAACACTACTAGACAGCCCTAGTATGACATCCATTGATTCGGGAAAGCGTCGATGGGCATCTTTGGAGAACATCCCATACTATTCCCTCTAATGTCCAAGGACATAAACGTCAAAAGGACACTTCCCAATCCCAAACCAAACTTAAACAAACACATTCAGATCAGTCATGACATACACAGTCAACACTTCATCATATAAAAGAGAATATAAGATCATGCTCTAATCATTAAACAATATAGTAATAAGCAATTCATATAAGCTTGAATAATGGAAAAGAAAACATATGAGAAGTGCTACTGTACTTACAGTAGTACATCAGAAGTATAAAATACAATAACAGTAGGCAAACTCATAGTTTCATAAAGTAGAAACCAGAGAGCATGCGATCTATGTAGTTAAGGAAATAACTGTCCTTACCTTGATTATCGCCGAAGATAATCCAAAGATCAAAGAGAGAGGCTCCAAACTTAGCAAATAAACCCCTAACAAGTATATATACAACATTAGGAAAGATACCTAAAAGATCAGAGAGCAAACGAATCAAACTGAGCGAAAATTGAAGCTACTGTCTTCATTGGTCGAGTGCCTTGGTCTACTAACCCAGTCGACCAAGCAGTCGACCAATCGAGTCAGTATGAAAATTGCAGAAACTGATTTGGTCATAACTTCTTCGTTTGAAGTCGGATTGATCCGAAATTCGAAGGGGAACTTCCTAGGATGTATTAGAATCATATAGGAAGATAAAATCAAGTCATGGTAAAAATATGGGTTCTTGATTTGACCCAAGAAACTAGGGTTTCAACCTTATGGTTCCCATAAAAAGGTTATGATCACGGAAAGAGAGGGAATGATTGTTATCAAGAAAATAACAAGAAATCATAGGAAATCTAGTTTAGGTTAATAAAAACATTGCCCGTGAGGTTGATGACCAAGTACAACCTAACCCTAATGAAGACATGGGGGAGATCTTAGTCCGAAAATCAATCTCAAAAGGTCTATAACAAAGGGGTTAGGGTTTCATCTTACATAATCGATGGCTCTCATGGAAAGGCTAGGGGAAATCAAGATTCACCTTAGGGAAAAAGAAACAAAGAATGCACAATCTGAAAAGGTGTTGGGAAGTTTCCAACAGATAAAAGAACATTAGGGTCTCAGATATGGTTACTTCTCATAAGAGTTGGTTACCTCCCATGAGAGTTACCCATAATTAACTCTCACAAAAACAACCCAAGATAGATAAAGGAACATCTCATTAGTATTTCAAAATCAAGAATGGAATTAGGAAGTGTCTACCAATGAGAGAAAATAAGGTTCTCAATTAAAGTGAAAGGAAAGAAATTCTAATCATACGATTAGGGATTTACTAACAAAGATCCGTGTATCCCACGGAAAGACTAGGGAGAATAAAGATTCACCCTAGGGCAAAGAATGTACAATCAAGAAAGGTTTTGGGGAGGGTCCAATGAATTAATAGAAATAAAAGGGTTCCCAAATTGGTTAACCTCTCATGAGGGTTACCCAAGAATTTCCCCTCAAAATCTCTCCCTTTTGGCTAGGGTTGAGATCATGACGATGATCATAGATCTTAAAGGATGGAATGAGATCATGGAATAGATGGTTGCAAGATTGCAACGTCTTCTTCCTGATCTCAATCAAGAACAAGAACGAAGAAAGAATAATTTAGAAATCCTAATTAGGTTAAACATGGATCATGAAGAAAATACAGTATGGTTAGGGATAAATAACTAGGATATGAAAGGTTACAGATCTAGTAAGGAAAACACATTGATTGGATGTTAACAAGATCAAAATAAGGGTTCTTGGTTTGATCCAAGAAGTTAGGGTTTCACCCTTTTTGGCTTCGCATGAAAAGGTTGAGATCACAGAATGTAAGGGAATTAATGATTGGCCAATTAAAACAAGAAAATCATAGAAGGTCAAATTTAGATTAACATAAATATGACCCATGAGGTTTCCCTCACATGGGAGGTTACAAAAGGTTCTCCGGATGATCACACAAGGTTAGGGTTTCAAAGGTTAGTGTTTCAAGAATTCAACCTGGTGGGGTTGAGATCATGATGATGATCATAGATCTCAAGGAACAAGATGAGATCATGGAGTGGATGGTTGCAAGAGTGCATCATCTTCTTCCTGATCTCATCTAAGAACAGAATTAAAGAAAGAAAATCAGAGATAGAAGAAAGAGTGAGTATACACATACCTTTGCTGCAGGAGGATGAAGATTTCTTCAAGTCTTGTGAGAGATCACCAAGGAATGTAAGGGAATTGATTAGATTAGGGTTCTAACTCATTCCAGAGGCTTAGGAGGCATAGGAGGCGAAGTAATCCCGAGATTTGGACTTAAATAGTGCAGCCACGACCTAATTAGCAAAAACAGAACTCATTGATCGATTGGATTGGTCTACTGGTCCAGTCGACCAATGAGTCGACCAATCAGGACAGCAAGGTTCAAACATGGATTCGAAGGGCTATACAGGGTCAAATTGAGTGAGGTTTTCTTCTACGAGTCAATCAAGAAGTCTAGTTTCCAGAAATACTTTCAGATCAAGGATGTGAGTTTATTAGATCCACCAACTAAGCTCACCTTCTTTTATGCGCAAGCAGGATTTGCCAGACATAGTTCAGCAACTTCGGACAGTGATTTGGAAGGCTATATGGGGTCAAATTGAGTGGGGTTTTCTCCTACAAGTCCATCAAGAAGTCTAGTTTCGGGAAATACCAATGGATTGAGTACAGAAGTTCATTAGGTATTTCAACTAATTCACCCCTCCTCGGTGCGCAGATTCAAAACTAACACTGACAATGCTCTCAAGTGAGGGGCATCATCTACATGTCCATGGGCTTGGGTTCCGACACCAAATCATCAACCAAAAGGGTCTACAAGCAACAAGCTAAGATCAAATCAAGGTCCAACTTTAAGGTGTAACATTTAAACTAACCCTTCTTTACCCAAAACAGATAGGGTGCCCTGGCTAGGTTTGGGCTGGATTTCACATTCTCCCCCCCTTGAAATAATTTCATCCTCGAAATTGGGAGAGTGCTTGGTTTCAAAAAGGCAGGGGTACTTTCCTATTATCTTGGCTTCCTTTTCCCAAAGTCCACGGAAAACAAATAACAATAAGTCTTATGTAAGGAGACAAGGAATATATCTGACATGCTTTGAAATCAAATCGAAAGTATGATCATGGCTTCATGAAGATTTCACAAGGATCATGGCGAAGATAAATATGAAGATCATAAAACTTTAAGAATGAAAGGAGATTGTAGAAGAGATGGTTGCAAGGATCAATATGTTGCAAGGATGCAACATCTACTTCATAATCTCAATCTCAAAGAATAAATCATAGCAAGAGTAGATCAATACAACACAAGAGAGATTACAATTCTTTGATTGAAGAATAGAAGATGAAAAGCTTTAAGTCTTGAAACAATTAGAAGGAATAACAAATCATATAGATCAGACTTGATTTCTCTTCGAAATCATCATGTGGAGAATTCACAAGGTTATAGAGTGTATGGAGATCCACTCTAGAACAGCAGGGAAAGAAGGATCAATCATGGGAATGATTTAAGATCATCCTCCTATCAAAGGGAATGTAAGGCACAAGAAGGAATCGTGGAGAGAATAGATCAGCTTTGGGGTAAACTTCTACCAAACGAAACTAGGCGATTCGTTTAGTAGAGAATAAATCGAACAATGCATATGGTATGTATGCATTTGGTACAATAGCAAGGTTAGGAATAGGTGGGATCTCACAGGGCCAATCAACCGCCCCAAGTGACCGCCATGGTTTGCTTGCAGAAATTTGCCCTAATTTGCCATATGTCCTCTATAAATAGCAAACCCCATCCTTTTAACTCATTTTATATTCGGGATTGCTGATGTGGATGGTAAGGAGGAAGAAGACATGTGCTAGAAGGTGAGAGAAGTGTGGATTGCAATCTGGATCTATACCCCTGTCTGTTTTGCAAATCTACTTAAGGTAAGTGAATCCCCTTCACTCCATTCTCTTCCCTCAGCTTTGGAATGGTGTAGTCCATCTCCTTTATGTTGGGATAACCTAATTGTGATTAGTTTTATTCCCTAATCAATGATTTTGAGAAGATCTTGCCCGAAAACGAATCCATGCATTTGAATAAAGGATGGATCTAATCAAGGGAGATGAATTGGGTTATGGTTCTTTGTTAATTTTAGGTTGTTGATTTGCACCTTTGTTATAAACTTATTAAGATTAAAATTTGAATTAAGATCATCCCAAAACCAAATTGAAATTGGATGATCAAAAGTCAGAATTTTGGACTTTGAAAACTATCTGTAACAGGGGTAGTCGCTTGACCCAAGCGACCGGCTGGGTCACAGTGGTTTTATGAGTTTTGTTTTTGCTTTGATTTGACTCATGTCCTTAATATATTCTTGTAACCCTATGTTTAGGTGTTCTTTGAGTTTGTTGGAAGTCTTGTAATTGTGGTTTGATTGCATTCTAGTAAGCTTTCATATAATTACAGGTAAGGACACACCTTCTTGTTTATATGCAATGACATATGCTATATGATGAATCTGTTATTTCTTACATTAATGATTGATCATGTACTTTGTTGTAGTTGTAAAATTCATTATAATACCATTGTATACCTGTTATATGAGATGTTTCAATATACTTCATCACTTAATGATATTGAATAATTGTTTATATTTCGAGGGTGAATGATGTGATGTAGTTGTGATGGAAAGGGTATCCAATTGGGTATCTTTGCTTGAGATATCAGAGGCCTGTGGTATGGGACACATGCTCACTGATGCCTCCAGCACTATCATGATTGCTGGATGACATACCTAGGGAGTCTAGAATTGCATGGCTAGGTACCCTACATGCTATTACCCTTTCGGTAGGAGAATTGAAACCGAATGACCCGTGACAATCGTGACTTGATTTGTTTCCTCCTACAACGGTAACCAATCCGTGCGGAGACTCACTGATCCATTATTGATCATGCAATGGTAAGGTCGCATATGTTAGGGTTGGGCTCATGGACGTCCAAGGAGCGACCTAGGTGTTATGAGGAGTCATAAGAGCATTCCGCCCCAATAATATGTGGATTACCATAGGGTTAGGGAATGGAGTCCAACAGCGGTAGCCAGTCCGTGAGGGTTCTCATTCCTAGGTTGCAAAGGATACGGAACTGAGTTGGTTGGTGCCATAGGGGAAGTATCTGGACTTCATATAGTATGTTACCAGTATGACCTTGCATTGGATTAGAAACCCCGACATGCGCAAGTACTCATGCCAATGGTTCTGGTAAGAGAGTGTTGACTTAAACCCCAGCCATGGATGCCTAATGAGGACTTAAGCCCTTTACCCAGGATTCCAATAGAGGTACCCAGTCCGTGAGGGATCAGAGTGACTAGACCTACCCAGAGGAGGGCTGGTGTTATATCTTAAAGCATGTCACCTATCTAGAGACTTGCATAGTTAGATCTTAGTAGCATTCATATTATTGCAGATCATTCGTTTCATATATGCATTGCTAATTATGTTGACATATATATAAGAAATGTGTTATTCTTACTGAGTTCATCAGAACTCATTCCTTTCTTTATATGTTATATTAAACTGTATAGATGGTTACACGTCGTTAGAAACCGGAGAAGTTCCACATGGGTTGAACCTCTTATTTGAAGAGGATGTGGCACTGTCAGTGGGAGACAGAGATGTGGTCCACGAAGCCCCCTGCAGATGCTTGGAGTGTGCTTATAGCACCCATTGATGGCCAGAGAAGGCAAATCGTCAGACATTTTGAGAAGTCGTTGGAGAAGAACTGGAGAACTCCCATTCTTGCTAAATTAAAAGAGAATACCTTAGCTTTAGAGGAAGCTATGGGAAAGAAAATGATTTAGATTATTTGTTTGCTTTTATTGCACTCGATATTATTTTGAACATGATTACTTTCATTTGATTATTTCTTTGATTCTTTAGTGGGGTATTTGGACTCCTGTAGTCCCCTTGATTTGTTTATTTAAACTTGCTCTTGCTCTTGATTATCTATTTCTTGCATTATTATTATTGATGGGTAAGACCATGGATCCTGTGGCGAATAGCACCCATGAGTTGTCGGGCGGATAACCGAGACCAGCGGGTGGGGTGTGACAATGTGTGCCTAATTGTTCTCTAAGTAAGTTGTAAGTAAGGGAATCCCATGCAGGAGGATTAATAGAACACTTTGGAGTTGTTAAGACTCTAGCTGTTTTGCAAGTTCTATTGGCCACACATGAAGTGGGATGTTGAGCAGTTTTGTGGTAGGTGTATTACGTGTAAACAAGCTAAGTCTAAGGTGCAGCCCAACGGTTTGTATATTCCTTTACCAATTTCTAGTGCACCATTGATTGATATTTCAATAGATTTTTCGTTAGGCTTGCCTAGGTCTAAATGGGGTAGAGATTCATTTTGAGAAGTCAATGGACGAAGGATGGATGACTCTCTTCATTGTGAAGCTAGAAGAAAAGACCATCGCCTACAAGAGAGCACAAAGAAACAATCAAACTTAATTCAATTTTGTTTCCGTTTAACTCTATTAATTTTGGGACATGATTACTTTATTCCTTTTCTCATTGATTCATTCCTTTCGAGGATTGGACTCATGTAATTCATTTACTTAATTATATGGATTATTCTTGTTCTTGATCATTATTGCATGCATTTATTATCATTGATAGGTAAACCGTGGATCTTGTGACTGTGGATTGCACCCACGAGTTGTCAGGCAGGATCGATACCGGTTGGTGGGGTGTGACATAACATGTCCAAGATGCTCAAATATGTCGGCAACGAAGATATCATCACTCTCAAGGCCGATGAAAGCAGCGACACTGCCACTTCATGCTTGAAAGCCCTAGTAAGTTGTTTTTCGATTTTGTTTCTTTTCTCATCTTTCGATTATTCTTTAAGTTTTTCTGTTGATTTCTTTTCAATTTATCCTATTGTTTGAGGATTTTCGTGGATGATTTGGTGTTCTTTGAGTACAAGCTTCAGTTTCGTTTTGCCCCTTCTCCTTTCCTTCCTGTTGCATGGAAGATCTAAAGAATTCATTTATGTAGTTCTGATACTAGATTTCCGGTTTTGTGGTCTTTTAATGTATCAAAAGATCAAGATGACGCTAATGGACATCAATAGCGAGCATCTTGGAATCCCCAAAGCAGAGTACCAGGCCATTGTTCACATGCCTTCGTCTGAGTTTGGTAGGATTTGCAACGACCTTTGCCCCATTGGTGATACTGGTAACTGTTAACACATAAGTTCCATTTGAAAGCAGTTCTTTCTAGCGGCAGGGGAAGGTGGGTGCTTGTCCCCGGCAGGGGAGGGGTGATGGCTGCCGGCGATGTGGGGCTTCCGGCGGGGTATGGGAAGATGGTTTCACTCACCTAGGAGTTGAGTCACTTAAGTGAGTGAGAGGGCATTTTAACATTTTTACAGGTACAGGGATATATGACTCATTTAACCATCAAACTTAACGGTCAAAGGCTTGACCATTATGAATGGGTAACTTGCAAATTTTCAACTTGATCAAGATAGATGCCTTACAATTTAGCCTACTTAAGTGGACAATCGGGTTTTCCTTTTTCCTTTTTTTCTCTTTCATGTAACTCCAGCATGACGTGAGGTTTATGAAGTGACTCTACTAAGTGGTGACGGATGGCACAAGCAGCCATGAATCAAGCTCGGATGGAGCAGAATAGCAGATCCGATACATCAAAAATGTGCTCTGGGCGTTGGGGAAACCCTGATCGAAACCCCACAAGAAACGTCTGGAAAATCCTATGAGTTGCACGCACAATGCTTGCTGGAAAAGTCCTCTTCGGAGTGTTTTCTTTTAACAAAAGTCCTCTTTCTCAAGAGTGTTTTTGTCCTCTTCTCAAGAGTGTATTTTGTCTTTTCTGTTTCTTCCCTGTAACTATGCGAGGAGAATCATCAAATGCCCATTACTCGTCAAATCCACCAAACCCTGACCCCCCACCGGATACCACAGAGATGGACAACCCTTTTATTCTTGATGCTGCTGCAGAGGAGAGTTTGGATAGACATGAAGAGCTAGTACTGGCGGGGAAAGTTCTTGATGGCAGAGCTTACCGGAGACAAGATGTAACTGAAGGACTTGTAAAGGTCTGGCACCTGCTGTAGGGAGTTCATGTTGAAGAAGTGGCAGAACATTGTTTCACTTTCCATTTCAATCATCTTCGTGATGTGGACAACGTCTTACAGGGAGAACTGTGGGCAGTTGCAAGAAACCCAATTTTACTAGAATGTTGGTCGAGGGAAGCTCCTTGCTCATTTCACCACATAACTCTATGGGCTCATATATATGACATCCCTATTGAGATATTCAAACTAGAGTATGGTTGGCAGTTTGCTCAAAACTTGGGTTTTCCGAGCAAGGTCATGAAAATTTCTGGAGGTGGCAGTTTCAACTGGAAACCTTTCTTAGATGTAAGGTTAAGGTGGATGTTCGAAGACCTTTGAAAGAACGCTTCCCAATCCAACGGCGAAATGGTCTGAATATTTTTCTGTCGGTTAAATATGAAAGGCTTCCTCTGTTTTGTGCATTTTGTGGAGTCTTAGGTCACCAAGAAACACACTATGATCTTTTCTATACAAGCCAACTCTCCCATTCAAGCACTCATAAATGCAATATTCAATATTGCTTTGAAGCACCGTTACCCACATTGGGTGAACACCTGAGAGCTAGGATTCCATCTATGAAGCTTCTTCAACAAGCTCCCTTCACTATGAATGGTGTAGCTCCGGCCAACAACTCCACCGAGGGACATAAACCGATGGACAACGAGCACCGGAACTCCAGTAATAGTTTGCGTCTGACACAAGCAAACAGGGATCAGACACCAGTTTTTTCTCAAATCCCTACACCTAGACATTGTCAGAGCCCTTTGACCTCAAACCCAAACAGCTTTTTGCTAAACCATCTCACAAGGAATCAACATGTCACTCTAGCCTCCCATTTGTCTCCTGAACATGAAGTTTTCTCGCCCATGATTGTGACGACTCCACAAGCTCCATTGGATACGAGTCCTGTCATATCTAATATCTTAAACACTTTGCAACTCCAATTAAACCAAAACCCAACCATGGCAGCACAAATTGTTTCCCTCCTCCCTATGCTCTCACGTGTAAATCTCCAGCAAGCCACCCCACAACCTCATATGAGCCCAACCGTTATTGATGGCCCACAACCCAACAATACCATGGTGGATCCCTTGTTACCCAATTAACTCTTTATGTCCACACTACTATAGGCCAAGCCCATCTACCTCATATGACCCACACTTTCAACTTACCAACCCATCTCATCACCAATTATCCATTAAAGTCTAAATTGGTATGACCCTCCAAGATAACTTAAATCAAATAGAACCCACAACCCTCCTTCCATCTTGAAGGCATCTGAGTTAACTTTTCACCCTCAATCCCAGAATCTCACGGAGCATAACACCAATAACCACATCCCTCCTTCCATCTCCCCTGGAACTCACCCAATACACCAGTCAAAGATCCCACACAGGAAAAAGAGAGCCAAAACAATTGTTGAAGAACATGAACCAGAGGTTATGGAGCATGATTTGACAACTGCAAATGAACATTTTTTTAATGGAGAACCCTTTGGTGGCTGGGGGAAATCAGCCCCAAGATGCCCAATGAAGCTCATCTCTTGGAACTGTCAAGGCCTTGGGAGCCACTTGACAGTTCCCTCTCTTTCTAGGCTCACCAGGAAGATTAGACCGAACATTTTATTTCTAATGGAAACACACTGCTCTGAGAAGAAAGTTAAGAAGGTGGGGAGGAAATTGAAGCTGGAAAATTCTTTTATTGTTCCTTCTGTCAATAGAGCTGGGGGCCTTGCTATATTGTGGAATGATGAAGTGCATGTTCAAATTCTTTCTGTTGACCAAAGGATCATTGACACTAGGGTCTATCCTAGAACAGAGTCTAATTTCTACCTTACTTTGGTGCATGGAGAACCTGTTAGAGACAAGCGATACTTGGTCTGGAATAACTGATTGAAGTGTGCGAAGGAAGGGACGAAGCCTGGGCTTGTGCAAGTGACTTCAACTCCTTTTTATAGTGGAAAGAAAAACAGGGAGGTCAAAGAAACAATGATAAGGATATCAACCTCTTTAAAAGTTTTTTGAATGCTTGTAGCCTTTTTTATATCAAGTCTAAAGGTGTTGTATATACATGGTCCAATAAGAGGAGATTGGAGGCAAATACAAAAATCAGGTTGGATCGTATTTTTGCCAATGAAGCTTTGGAAAGACAGTTCATGAATGCTGAAGTCAGGGTCCAAAACACCATAGGTTCTGATCATCTTCCGATTAGTCTAGATACAAAAGGGAATATTCCTAAGGGAGAAGACTTTTTAGGTTTGAGGCCATGTGGCTCACACATGATCAGTGCAGGAACACTGTTGAACAAGCATGGAGGATTCCTACTCATGGCAAAGCAGATGAAGTAATTCACCAGAAAACAAAGAATTGCCAAGAAGTTTTCACTCATTGGAATAAAAAGGTTTTTGGTAATGTTCATAAGCAGATTGAAGAGTTGTTGGCTGAACTAGAGGTTATTCAGGATGCACTTCCTTCGAAAGTAAACCAGGCTAGAGAGGAAGAAATACAAACTCAACTGAAATTGGCTTATCAAAGAGAAGAAATCCATTGGCTTCATAATGCAAAAACTCACTAGGCTAGAGAAGGTGATAGGAATACAAGGTTTTTCCATACTTGTGCAACTCAGAGAAGGAAACACAATAAAATATTGGCATTGAAGAATGAAGAAGGGGAATGGATTGAGTCGAGGGTGGGGTATCAGGAAGTTGATTCAAAGGCAATATAAAGACATTTTTACCTCTCAACAAGTTGATGAGGAAGCCCTACAGCTGGCGCTGGTGGCACTTCCCAAATCTATTACAAAAGAGATGAATGACTATCTCTATTCTACTCCTACAGAGAAGGAGATCAAGGATGTTGTATGGGACATGGCTCCTCTCAAGTCCCCGGGGCCGGATGGACTCCCTCCTGTTTTCTATCAAAAATTTTGGGATTTGGTAAGTTTGGATGTCAATAGTTTTGTTTTTGATTTCTTTAATTCTGGAAGCATGCCTATTGCATCAAATGTTACCTACATATGTCTCATCCCTAAGGTAGATCAGCCTGAACAAGTGGACCAATTTAGACTGATAAGTCTATATAATGTTACCTCCAAGATCATCAGCAAGATCCTAGCTACAAGACTGAAGGTGCATTTAGATAACATTATTTCTCCCCCTCAGTCTGCATTCATCCCAAAAGACTCATCTCTGATAATGTTCTTATGACCCATGAGGCATTCCATTATATAAAGAAGAAGAAAAAAGGAAAAAAGAGATTGATGGCCATTAAATTAGATATGAAAAAGGCATATGATAGAATGGAATGGAAGTTTATCAAATAGGTTCTTATTGGTCTGGGATTCTCTAGAAAGTGGATAGAGTTGGTGATGTCTTGTATCACCTCAGTGACCGTAGCATTCTAATCAATGGTGTGCCTCAGCCCAACATTTCCCCAACTAGAGGCATTAGACAGGGCGATCCACTATCACCTGCAATATTTGTCTTGTGTTCTCAAGCTTTTAGTGTCATTCTTATAGAAGCATAGAAAAATCAGTTCATACATGGTATAAAGGTTAGAAATAGAAGCTTCCCTCTTTCCCATTTATTATTTGCTGATGACAGTATATTGTTTGTTGAAGTGGGGTTGGAGGAAATTCATAATTTGAAGGCTTGTTTAGACTTTTATTGTTTAGCAAGTGGTCAATGCATAAATGGTCAAAAATCCTCTGTGATTTTTAGCCTTAATACTCCAAGTAAGATTAAAAGGTGGTTCTCTAGGATTCTCAAAATCCCCTATGGGGAGGGTCCTAAGAAGTATTTGGGTTTACCTGTGGAGTTTGGAATGTCCAAGAAGGATCTATTTAGAGAGGTGGAGGAAAAGACTCAAGCAAGAATCCAAGGGTGGAAAAGTAAGCTCCTCTCACATGCGGGTAAAGAAGTGCTAATCAAATCAATTGCTTTAAGTAGCTTAAACTATGCTGCCTCACATTTTAAGCTTCCAACTTCTTACCACAAAAGGCTGAAGAGTGCTATTACTCAATTTTATTGGGGAAACACTGATAATAACCACAAAATTTGCTGGGTTTCTTGGAGGAGAATGAGTAGATCTAAAGAGAAAGGGGGGGGGGGGGGTTGGGATTTAGAGACCTTGAGATTCAAAACAAAAGCTTGTTAGGCAAGCTAGCATAGAGATTATGGTCTAAACCTCACTCATATTGGGCAATGTTTTACAAACAGGTCTATTTTCCTCAATGTGATTTCCTTGAAGCAAGTTTAACCTCCAACCCATCTTGGGCTTGGAGAGGGATCTTAGAGGGCAGAAAGGTTCTTCAAGCTGGTCTTTTGTGGAGAGTTGGTAAAGGGGACAACATCAAATTTTGGGAGGACAATTGGTTGCCTAGTAATCTAGGTTTTACGCTTCTTCATCCAGAATTCAGATCGAACCAAGTTACTTGGGTTGTTGATTTGATTGATCAAGATCATCGGAAATGGAAAGAAGATTTGGTGAGAGGATGTTTTCATAGAGAAGATGCTGAAACCATTCTTAAAATTCAGCTTGCCATCTTCCCTGGTGAGGATCAGAGGGTGTGGGGACCTTCCCACAATGGCTTATTCTCAACTAAATCTGTTTATCATTTGTTGTGTGACTTGCTGGATAGATATAATCCTCACTTAAGGGGTGCTGCAGTTCAGCAACTACAAATTCCTAAGGAAGTATGGAAGTCTATTTTCATGTGGAGGGCTCTATCGGGTGGGTTAGCTACTGTTGCGGCTTTAAAATATAGGAATCTAGCATAGGAGGTAGATTGTCCTAGATGTGGAGGGGGTGAAGAAACAATAGAACATATCCTTTTTTACTGTCTGCTTGCTAGAGCTGTTTGGCATTCTTCTCCTCTTGGTTTTGCTGCTCCTCATGCCAATCTTTCTCTTACAGGATTCATTCAAGCATGGAGTAAAGTTGGGGTTGACAAACAAGAATCACAAAATGTCTCCAGCCTTGCGATCTTCATTTGTTGGGAAATATGGCAAACCCGCAATAGGATGTTGTTTGAGGCTGTAATGCATCCCCAGTTGAGATAATTCAGCATGCTATAAGAGAGGTTAGAGATTACTTTGCTGCAAGTACATCTTGGAAGTTGAAGACACTAGCAGCCTCTACTTTGGAAGCATCAAGTCAATGTTGGAAACCTCCTCCTAGGGGAACTGTGAAGCTTAATTCTGATGCATCGCTAAAAAACAGCTTAGGGGGCTTGGGGATAGTGTTGAGAGATTATCAAGGAGCTCCATTAGCTGCAGTCTCAATTCCCTACTCTTTCTCTACACCAATTGAAGGCGAGGCCCTAGGCATTCGAGAAGGTTTGCTACTTGCAGCAGCTGAAGGGATTGATCATTTGCAGGTAGAAAGTGATTCCTTAGTCCTGATTAACACTATTAATTCATGAGTTTCTACTCCAATGGGTCTTTTGAACATTGTGGAAGACATCATTCATTTGGCTTCCTATTTTATTTCATGTAATTTTTCTTTTGTTCCTAGGGGATGCAATACTGTTGCTCATTCCCTAACTGGGAAGGTTGTTAACTCGACAAGGAGGACTATCTGGCCAAATTCCTCTTCTTGGTTGTTAGATTGTATAACTCTGACACCTTGTATGATGCTTGCTCTTTGAAATAAATTTCGGTTTATCAAAAAAAAAAAAAAAGTGGATAGTCACAAATGAGAGACACTTAAGTGGGCGCCCTGCAAAGCGTGTTCATATTATTATCATGTGTTTTTAGTCCATGAATGATTTGACGATAGACATTGTGTTGTTGTGCTTCCATCACCACCACGTATATTTTTACCTACATAGCCATCACAATCAAGAATCGAGCATTAAAGGATTGATGATTATTCAGTTTCAATTCAATATGATCCTTAGTCAAATCAGACGAAATCGGCTGATTTTCCTCAAACGATCCACTTTTTCAGATCAACTCAAGAAATGGTCAATAAATCATAAATGGAAGAATCACCTTCTCAAAACTATGACAACAGTGCTGGTTCTGTTAATATTGTTAAGGTTAGGCCAACAGAGAGCGATCAGAAAGAAAAAAGGAGAAGAAAGAAACAGCAAATTTGGTGCAGAAGGAAGATGGAAATGGTCATTCGTCTATCCTTGGAAACAGTCATTCATATATTCAAGAACCTTGCTCCTGGCTGCTGCTCATTCAGGAACCTTGATCCTGGAAACGCTCATTCGTTTATTTGGAGAGGCCTCTCCCTTTAAATGTAAGCTTCACCCTCCGAAAATTAGTTGAGGCATACAAGCTGGTCTTAGCAAGGTTGAGAAAATTTCTTTTTGACAATACTGGGAAAAAGATACCACCTTGATGCAATATTATAAAAAGCGAACCCGATGCCAAAGGCTTCGAACATGCAGATTCTGTAATAAACTTCCCAGATTTTATTTGCAGTGTGGTTCCAAAGGATTGTGAAGTGAGGAAGTGTGATGCTACCTTAATGGCAATTTTACCAGATTGAATTCATCGAGTAAAGAGGAAATCATTATTAGGGTAGAAACTTCAATAAATTTTAGCGATGAAGCATAGAATGGACTAATGGAAGATGTTATGGATTGATGAATAGTTTCATTCCCTGCTCTGAGTGACAGCATTAACTCTCCAACCACCATGATGTAGTCACAACTTTCATTAATAACCTCAGGATTGACCACAGATAACATTGAATCTGAATATTGCTTCAATCACTGCACACTCCTGTGGCTCTCCATCAACCACTTCAGTTTCAAAAGGTTCAACCAAATCCAAACCACATCCTAATACTAATCAGCTGGCTGGTAAGCAACTAATAATCCACCCATTGAACTAGAACCAGTTATCAACTCTGAACCGAACTGAACTCCCCACCAGCCTTGGACATGTACACCTTCCCTAAACCCATGTACATATACATACGCAAGTAGTTCCAAAAGCAAAACAGAGCAATCAAAAACTGAAGGGTAATAAAAGGCCAAGCAACTAAGGGTCACTTTCATCTCATTTGGGTTGACTGCAAATAATTGTAGAAATTCAACATCAAATGGATGGATCAATGCCTTGAGAACTCCTTATATTTTCTCACAGCAGTGCATTTTTTATACCCAAATAACAGGCTGAGATTAAAAGCCTAATTTCAAATTTGAAAAGTCCAAATAGCCTTATAGTTTCTTTGCTTTCTTAGCCAGCTATTTGACATATATGTGCACTGTTGTGCACAGTAGATGATGTTTTTCCACTTTAAGTTTGTTTTTTTTAACAAACTTAAAACATTCAAAGTCAGAAATTATACCGATTTGGGAACATTTACATCCATCATTCTGTCTTAGCGGTAGTTTTTCTTTTTTATTGAAAAAGAAAGCAGAATTTTCCAGGTTTGCCAAAAGACACCTGTTATGTAGAAATAACAGTATCCATCACAAAGAAAAAGACAGACTCCATCAACACTCATTTGCGGGTACTGCTCTCATAAGTCTGCAGAAGCAAGTCATCATAAGGATCCCTCCGTCCAGGTACCTGGCTGATCTGGGCATCCCATGCAAGCTGCGCATTGTGGCGTTCAAACGTCCAGAACCCATAAGGTCGGATTGGTAGGCTCCACATTTCTTTAGTCTTTTTGCAGCGATCCTGCACTGCATAAACGTGCTCCCTGAATTGCCGATCACGCTCCTTTGGGTCCTCCATCATCCTCCTTATCAGATTCTCTGCAAACTCCATAATGAATCCCATCTTACTTCTAATCTGCACCCAAGAGTCAATTATTTATCACAAGGAACGGTAATCATTAATCTACAATAAGACCTAAAAAAGCAGCACACTGTACGGATAAGAATTTGCACTACACAATTTGCAAGTTGTTGGTAGAATAATGGTTCATTACCCTAAGCTTCTAAAAATTACATTTCGGTACTTATGACGTCTCTCAGGTGTCAACCAAGAAAAACAGCTATAGGTGCAGACTACACCACCAACACCGTAAGTGTAGAGATCCAGTGTACACCAGCATAAAATCATGGGCTCAGTTTATGTCTTTGTTCTATAAAGATTTTTATTGTGAAGTTAGAATTTCTTTGGGATTAAAGTTTTGCTTCTACATCCTAGTTTATAGTTTTCACTTACCTAAATATTGTTATTTTAAGAAGAAAGGAAATTATGCACCCCTGGAGTGGCAAAGAATTACATCTACTACTCTTAAGATCTCCAAAGTTGCATCCCTAACCCTGGAAACTAACCCCATTAATTTTATTATGCAATGACAATGTTACCCTTTTTAAAATCCACCCTGCAGGTCTAAAAGTGGAGTACTGGATCGGATGTATCTTAGGGTCAAATGCTGGGTTCCTCTCCGCCCTCTTAAAATTCTCACTAGCTGGTGCCCCGGGTGAGGCGGCAACAGCTCCTCTTACTGAGGGTACACTCCCAACACTCATCACTCCTCTCTCAGTGTGCTAGATAATAGACATCTCCTCTTCCATCCTGATCAATCATTGCACTGCAACAAAAGTTGCTGCAAATCTAGAACCTTTGCAAATCATTGAGACATTGCTCAAAACATACTCTTCTAACACATTAACGGATTGCTGGTTTGTTGCCCATCTCAAACACAAGATAGCTATTTATCTCATCAAACTACCAACCAAGTGAAGGCAATTTCAAAGCCTTGGCACAATTCAGAAATCAGAGGTTACAGCAAACAAAGAGAAACTTTAACGATGAATCAGACAGGAACTCCTTCAAGCCCAAATTCAGAAATCAGAGGTTACAGAGAACAATGAAAAACTTTAACGATGGATCTGACTATACATGAGTCACAACATGAAGACCCAAAAAGAGGAAGGCTCCAGGGTAAACATATGCCCAGAGCTTGGATATTATTTAGACAGTCAAAAAAGTGAAACTAATAGAGGACTTGGAAAAGATAAGATTTTGGCCTTTGGTGTTTAGTTAGAGCTTTATGCTTCAGCCACCATCAGAATCTTCTATGTATTTCTTTCAAATTTCCTCAATAGATTTGGCTTGGGACTTCCAAAGACCAATGAAGAAAATCATGTCATAGAACCTCAACTTGAAAAACTGTCATCAGATTCAACCATACTCCCAGATGTGCAAAAAGTTTGGGGATGATATCAGTATCATCAAAGATAAGTGAGAGAGGAAAGGATATGACAGGACAGGAGAGATGAGGATGCATCAATGGTAAGGAAGTCAACAGAGAAGACACCACCTGGTGGCACATCTAAAAGAGCTGTGAGAGAGGAAGGCACAAGAGAGGATGGGTACTCCCATCAGCCACTTTATTTTTGGATCCTCCTAGTAATGCGAGAGTGTGCAAACGGTGGTGATTGTGATATACTTTTAACTACCGGCCTAAGACAAATGCATCTAAAAGAACGTCCTAACCAACACAACCAGGGAAATTGGAATTGAAATTGAATTAAAACTCGAACCATTCATCCAAAAAAAAAAAAAATCTAACCATTCATCATCTAGGAATTTAAATACTCAAAGCAGATAGACAAAGCAATAAAGAAAAAGCAAAAGAGAAGGGAAGAGACAACAACAACAATAAGCCTTGTCCCAACTAAATGGGGTCGGCAACATGGATTTTTGCCTTCCAATCAGTTCTGTTTGACATCATGCTAGATACAAGGCCTAAGCTATGCATATCCTTTCTCACCACTTCTCTTATGGTTATCTTAGGTTTGCCCTTAGCTCTTCTAGTTCCTTCAATCTAGATTATATCATTTCTACGTACAGGGGCATTCATAGGTCTCTGTTGAATGTGACCGTGCCACCTCAAATGACTTTCTCGAAGCTTATCACTAATGGGAGCAACTCCGAGACCAACTCTAATATGATCATTTCTTATCTTTTCATTCCTAGTTTTGCCACTTATCCATCTTAGCATCCTCATTTCTACTACACTGAGTTTATCTAAAATAAAATATAGTCAGCCACATGATTCTCCATACAGTGATGAAAACTGTTTCCAAGGGTTCCAGAGGACACCCCCCCTAATTGGGTTCCAAAATCCAAACGGCCAATCAAAGCTAGCAAATGACTCCCAAGTGTGTTTTGGTCTTTTTTCAGCCCCTTTTTAGGGCTCAATATGGGTCTGGATAGATTCCCCTTGATTCAAGGGTCATGGATAATAATTTTTTTCTTAGTAATCAGAAGTTTTTGACAATTATTTGAGAGCTTAAGTTGTGTTGAGTTAGGTAATTGTGGATAAGATAAGATTCCTTATCCAAAGGGGTTCTTATTTTTAGAGTTTTTTACACAGCACCCACTATTTTTTGGGTGAAATTAGTGACCACCCAGTATTATGTTGTAAATAACATGGCACCCACTTGAAAAATTACAAGTTTTCCACAATTAAGTTTTGTTGTTAAATGACAGGTAAAATTACCTAAATGCCGTTTACCCAAAAAAATTACCTAAATGCCCTTACCCCCCCCCCCCCCCAATTTAAAGTCATTTTAAATGATCCCACCCAAGGTTGTCAAGGCGACCAAAGCGGTTGGGGCTCCACCTAAGCAACAATAAGGGCGACAAAAGCGGTTGGGTCAAATTTTTTCAATACGACTACTTTTATGCTGATAGATTTCTATTATACGCTAAAAAAACATTCAAGAATCACTCATCTAAAAAAACCAAACATTCAAGAATCATAATTATGAAAGATTATTCAAAACAGAACACGAACATAAGTTCATCTCATCAAGCATCATAACCTATGACTATAACTATATCAAATTATATAAGTATGAAAAAGAAAGTAGTAATTTTACATTTTTACTTACCTCTGCATTATCCATTTAATGATTCATTGATTCCCAATTCCAAAATGACTAACTATTAAGTTCGTACACGGCTTTGTAGAATAAAATTCAAGAAAAAATATTATCATGTACAAAATGTCAAAACGGTGAATGTTTTGGTGTCTAGGCAGCAATAAGGCGACAAGTCGTAGCAATTAGGTGAAAAAGTGATAAAAAATGCATATTAACAAAACGGTTCAAAACAAGGTGGCTGAAAAACCGCCTCACCATCTAGGCAGATGCTTTGACAACCATGACAACTCTCTCTCTCTAATCAAAACCAAAAGCAAACGCATTATTCTTTCAATCCGAACCAAAAGATAAATCTGGAAGCAAACAAACCATTGTCCCTTGATTTGAACCCTTCTGAGCAAAACATGAAGTTTCAGTTCCCTATCTCCTTGTTGAAAACTGCCACAAAGTTAAAGGTGTTCACGATGGGATCCAAGAAGTCCAAATCGACAACTACTAAGAAATCGGAATAAAATGTCGAAGCTACAACTGCTGAAAAAGAAGATCAACACCCCAAACCCAACAACAACAAGAAGGAAATTTTCTCACAGTGAAGTTGCGGGTTGAAGAGTTTCCCATCACTTCTCTGTCCACCAGAGACAACAGTTCAAGTGGCTCTAGAGAAAACTTCAGAAGCAAAACAGCTCCAATGAAGCGGCTATAGATGACAAGAGATTTTCAAAGGATGTGGTGCAGAAGTATCTAAAGATGATTAAGCCTCCCTATGCAAAGGTTTCGAGGAGGTATGGGAAGAAACTGAAGTAACAATTGAGGTCAAGGAAGGCAGGACAGACAACTGTTCCTTCTCCGGCACGGACGACGACACTAGTGTCCTCTCCAAAAGCAACTAAGAACCACCATGTCTGCCAAGAAGTGTCTTCACTAGAAAGGCATTTAGGTAATTTTACCACCCATTTAACAGCAAAACTTAACTGTGGGTAACTTGTAATTTTTCAAGTGGGTACCATGTAATTTATAGCATAATGGTGGGTGATCACTAGTTTCACCCCAAAAATAGTGGGTGTCGTGTCAAAACTCTTGTTTATATTTTGGAAGTGTACTTGGGTCCCAAGTCAAGTGTATTTACAAGATTCCAATCCTAGAGTTGTGGTCTTGTAATAATTTGATTATGTTTAGAGTGTTTTGGTTTAGAGTTCAAATCCTAATCTATTAAGGATTCCCAAACTCAATCAATGTCTTTCATTTTAGGCTATAAATAGCTCTTTATTGCATTGAAATTTTCAGTCTGGATTATTGAATGAAAAGTTCTTGAGTAAGGACCCCCTCGATGGATTGAGAAAAGTTCCTTCAATATTCAGCATCTTCATTCAAATTCCAGCATCTTCTTCAGCTTCTTCAGCTTGCGATAGTCCAAGAACTTTCAAAATTCCAGCAGCCTTCAAGTGTCCTCCCATCAAGTAAGGACAACCCCAACCCCTTCCCTACCCTTAGCCACCCTCCCAAACCCTAAAACCATGACCCCAATCCCCTTCTCACCCCTTTTCTAATTTTCTGGAATTTTTCTGCAATTTTCGGAGTTTTCCCAGGAGCTAAAATTCAAGGTCAGATCTATGGCAATCTAACCGTTAGATCTGTCCCAAACTTTAGGAACATTACCCCCTAACTGTAAAGACCTTCCCTCTCAGTTTCAGCCCAATCAGACCATCTAAACCCTAAATTCCCTAAAGTCTGAAAACTCTGTACTTCATCTTCTTCCTTAGAAGAATTCTGCAGAATGTTAAAAGCTTCTAAAACCCTAAGTTTAGATCATCCAGACCTCCAAAACCCTCTGACACATTAAACCCTAGTTCTAGAAAAAAGATAGGTCTCCATCTACCCCAGCCAAACTTGCTAAAAACCCTAATTTATGATTTCTGATAAAAAAAATTAAAAAATAAAAACCAGAACCCTGTTCATACTGTGACTAAGTTTGTGAGTGAAAATACCCTTTGAAACCCTAGAATTCTCACTCTTCTTCGCTTGAACTTCCTAGGCAACCATATATCTAGAGAAATTACTGCAATACCCTTAGCCCTAGATCATAGTTTACATCACTTCCCCAAACCCTGGGACCTCTTATTCGGACTAAGGGTATTTTGGTCATTTTTGGCAATTTCATGGTGTCCTCGGTCTAGATCCCATTAAGTCCAATTTATTTTCTAGACCCTAAATCTATTTTTATTTCTCATTTGGATGTGAGTTTTTGTGAGTTATTGCAGAGCCCTTGTCTAGATGTGATTCCTAGTCGTGCTGGGATCCCCTAGTTTGAATCTACTTTATATTACGAATCCATATCTACTCTTAGAATCCTACTTGGATCTCTCTAGAGTAAGTTATGATAGAGTCCTTTTTATGTGAGAGGTTGTTAGTCAAGTAAGTGTTTAATCAGAATTAGTAAGTCTATCTCAAGTGAATTAGGTTTCCAGTCTTAGTCTTAGTTTACTTCTTATTTTGAGGTTATTAATGAAGCCTCCAACCTCTATAATTGCAAGTTGAATTGAATAAAAAATTAAGAGTTTGGAGACAAATAAAGTTGTGGCTTCCTTGGGAGGGCCACGGCGGATTTGAGTGCATCTTCCTCAAGTTCAGCCCTTCTTCTTCGGTTCCAGCATTCTTCTTCAAGTGCAGCTGCAATTAACCATCTCCAAGTCAGAGAACACAACCCCAGCCCATTGCTAGCCTCTTTCCCTTCTCCTAACCTACCACAAGCATCCCTAACCCTTCCCCTCTTCTCAGCGGCAGCAAGTATCCCCCTGATGGGGACATCACACGTCCACCCACGGTCCGCTGCTACCAGAGATGAAGACAACCACCTTGGCAGCTTTTGGCTTGGTTCATTGAGGAGAGAGAGGAGACCTACAAGTAAACTGTCACCTGGACCCTTAGGACCATGCTCCACACCTTTTTTTGTTACATTAGTTTTGTCTTGGATTTCATTTTACTGTAAGGGCAGTATAGGAAATTTTCCTCTATTTCATTAAGGATATTTAGGAAAGGATTTTTCTTATTTACTAACATCTAAAGCACCAAAGGGGACTACAAAAATTTTAGAAAGAAAGGATCGCAAATCAGCACAAGGAATTCTCTCTCTCCTGGTGGAACTCTCCCTTCTCTCTCTCAACAGGTCCTCTTCTTCCTCCTCTCGATCTTCTCTTGAGACTGAAATTTCCAGCATTCTCCCTCCTCCTAAATCCAGCAATTATCCTTGCCTGATTTCCCCTTTTTCTTCTTCTTTCTTTTTTTTTCTCCCCCCAAATCTTACAGCAGCCCTGTTTTCTGCCAATAGCCTTCCTTCCTCGCCTCTTTTATTTCCTCCTCTCCTACACATATCCCCTATCAGCTTACTTCCTTCATCTTTTTCTCCTCTTTTCTCCCTACCCACGACTGTGCCCCGAATAAGTTTTTTTCTCCCTCCCTTTTTTCTGTTGAAATTCCTTGCAGCAGAAGTATTTTATTGCAATCTCTATTTTCTCTCATCCCCATTTTCCTTGTTGCTTCTCTTCACTTTCTCCCCTTTACAGTAAAAATCCCCTGCAGTTTTATTTGATCCCATTATTTGAGATCGCTGGTTACATTACTACATGCTCTATTATTCTAAGTGTTTTAAATTTTGAAATTTCACCAAGATTTCAATGTTTTGGTACACATCGGGACAAAATATGAGTCGAAATGGAAAAGTATGAAATTCCAATTGAAATTTCTGAAATTTCATCGCAGAAGTCCTTACCTTTACGACATTTCATTTAAGATGGATTGGCTGTTTTATGAGGATGATGCTACCAACATAAGGGCAGTTCCGACTCGATGACATGGGCTGGTATGTCCACCATTCGCAAAGGCAAGTCTACGGGGTTGAGAGAATGTAGCCACCACAGCAACAACAACATCTATTATTAAGTTATTTTAGTGTGATGTGTACTATAAATTAGTGATTTGTAATTCTTCATATATTGTTATACCATACGCTATTGTTTTAACCATGTACTACTAACTACTGAATTCTACACTTGTACTTGACTACTTGTATATTAAATTTTAGTTGTTGTCTTTTTTGTTGCATTTTAATGATCTTAGGTTCTCTTGCATCATATCCATATTTGCATTGATTTAAATTCATGTCCCAGACTTCCAATTTCATCGGCATATAGCCAGGCATGTGCCAATCAAGAACACCCCTTTATATAATTATTTTCTTACATACTTTTTAAGACCCTAAAACAAGATTCTTAATATCTTTCAATTTAGCCATCCAAATCCCCCACCATACTTAGAATTATATCCCTATATTACTACCTACATCCCATTCAAGTTTCAACCCATTCTAACACCAATAGACCCCAAGCTTCCATCTCAAGGAATTTATCCCATATCCCCCATGGAATGGGTTTCATATATTTGACATATTTGACCATAAAACATTAATCTAACATTTACCCCCAGGAAATCATCATTTCACAGCCCATATCAAAAAGGAACCACATATCCCCTGAATTCCCAAAACCCCAGTTACGCCATGCCTAAAATTTCATCACTTTTAATTTCAAAACTAAAAGTGATGAAATTTACCCATAACCAACCCATTCCATTCTACCCTAGGGTATTCTAAACCCTAATTAACCATTGACTCTATCAAAGGATCCTAGAGTGAGCCTAAATCTAGGGCAACATCCCTACAAGCTAAACCCTACAATTTGGTTCGCAACACCTAATAATGAAATCCTTCAAAACCTAAGTTCAATTCAAAATCTGAAATTACTAAACATCAAGATTTCAAGCTCTAAAACATAAACCCTAAACCCCTAAGACTAGCTGAATCTATCCTAACCCTAAAACCTATAGAATTTATCAAAACCCCTCCACCGAAGGGTATTCCAGCCTTAGAAGACTGCTGATTTTCAGCGAGGAGGATCGTGGAGTGAGCCTAGATCTACGGCATTATTCCAATCTGCTTAACCGTAGATCCTGGTCGCATCAAGGGGAGAGGGAAAGTAACAGCAATTAGGTTGAATTGGGTTTTCAATTTAGTTGGGATTGGGAGAGAGTTGCAAAAAAGGTAGGAAGGGTTGGGAAGGGTTGCTGTACAACTTTGACCTAAAAGAACATAACACCCCCCTCTCCACCAAAAAAATAGCGTGGAGGTCTTTGAACCCTAAATAACAACTCCAGACACGTACGAAAAGACTTCTCTATCCTGAATTTTAAAAATTGTGGGAGAGTTACGTAAATTATTTTCATGCTTGGCATAAACACTCAAGTTTTATGCCCACAAAAATTGGACCATAATCATTAAAAATAAAAATAAAATAAAATAACCTACAGGGAAAAGGCCCAGTAATGTAACTAGGATTGGCAGCCATAGGCAACTCAGATTTTGAGCCCCAAAACATACCCTAAAAGGTGCATTTGTAGGCTGGCCAAAACATGATGGGCAAGAGTCGTAATTAACGACCCCTTGGAGTCTCAAATAATTTTAGGATCCAACGTCTACTTTCTGTTTTTCGATTGCACAAGTGATTAGAGTCTTAGTCTGGTTTTAGGATTCCCAATTAGAGGAGATCTCCTTAGTCGTACTCCACTTTCTTCAAGGCATGGTTATCAAAGCGTCCCTCCTAGGCGGCAAAGCGGTTTTGAACCGCTTAACTAAGGGGCTGATTTCTTGCCGCTTTTTTTCTTAGGCACTACTGCTTTGCCGCCTTTTGCGCCATATTGCCACCTAGATGCTAAAGTAACCGCTTTTTTTACATTTTGTAATTTGTGCATATTATTTTTTCTTTTTTTTAATCATAATTTATTCTACAATGCCGTATATAAATGTAAATATGTTAGCCATTTCGGAATCGAGGCCCAATTTGCAAATGAACTCCGAGGCCCAAAGTGCCTATCGGAAACAGAATGTGAAGCATGAGCCATATTCAACATTGATAATCAATGAATCATTAAATAAACAAATGACTAGGAAATCGGAATAATGAGATCTATTAATATATCATGTCGGCACTGTTTGATTAAAAAAAGGGAAAAATGGATACATCAATTCTGATTACTGATCTATGCACAAGAGTACAAGACACTTATTTGGCATCACACTATCATAGAGGTAAGTAAGAATGTAAAATTACTACTTTCATTTTCATTTTTCACATTGATTACTGATATAGTACATACTACATAATTATTGTTATGAATCTTATGATGCTTGATGAGATGAAGTTATGTTTTTAATCTTCTTTTGGATAATTTTTCATAATTGTGATTTTTAAATGTTTTTTATTTTTTTATTTTTATGAATGTGATTGTTGAATGTTTGTTTGATACTTTAGTATATTATAAAAAGTATTTGTATTAAAAAGTAGTTATATTAAAAATATTGACTAAACCGCTTTAGTTGCTTTATTGCCGCCTAAGCGCCGCTTATTCGCCTAAACACCAAGACATAGCCCCAGTCGCTTTCTGCGCTTTAATAACCTTGCTTCAAGGAGTTTAGATCCACATTTTGTTTTAAGTCTGAGTCCGTGGTTAACAAGTTATCAAAGTGTCTTTGTCTGAGTTGGAGTCCCAGTTAGTTGGTTGTTTATTCTGCAAGTTATCCATGTTCAAGAATTCTCTAGAAGACTCATTTTCTATTTGTTTTAAGAGTTGTTGAGTTGTAGTGGATTCCATAAGTTGATTCCACCTAGGTTACCTAAGTTGAGTCAAATTGGTTACGTAAGCCAGTTATTCCTTGGGGCTAAAGAGGGCCCCCCCCCCCCCCAAAAAAAAAAAAAAAACCCAGCCCCAAGAAAAATGTAACAAGGGAGATCTGATTGAATAAAAAAGGGAACTGAATGGATACTTGAATGGGAGTCATGGGTTCCCAAGGAGGGAAGCCAACGGCTGCTAGTGTTTTCTGATTTCTGCATTTCCAGCTTTATCTTCTTCTTCAAGTTTATAGCAGCCTAGATACAATCACATTCCAATTCCATCAACCCTCAAGAGATCCTTCACCCCAACCAAGTACACCCCCAACCCCCTACCCTAACCTATTCCCCTCCCCACCCCTTGCACAAGATCTGAAACCATCCCCCATGGCCTGCAGCAGTAACAGCAGCCCTCCCAATCTAAACCCTAGTATCACCCTCCCCCTAGGATTGCACCCCTCTTCCCATTTTTCTAAATCCATCACAGCCCCACCCTTCATCAGTTCAGTAAAAACCCGCAATTCAACTTCAACCTTTAGAAACTCTAACCCTAGTTATACTAAAACTCTCATAACTCCCAAACCCCTCAGATAAACCCTAAATCCTTTTAGGATTACCTTCTCCACACCCTCACCCTCTCAACCCCCCCCCCCCCAAAAAACGCCAAAAAAAAAAAAAAAAAAAAAAACCCTAATCAAGAGTCCTAAGACAAATAGGAAACCTAGTTTTGAATGTGGCCTTAAGAAATAAATTCTGTAACTACAGAGCAATACAACAGAATTAATTCTCCCAAGTTTCAGCCTTAGCACAGCCTGGCTGAACCCTATCTTCCCCTCCAAAATCATTCCCCTCTCAACTGTAGACCAAAGCCTTGGAAGTCAAAACCCTTGACCGCAGGTTAGAATTGAGCAATACTAGCTGCTGTGCACAACCAAATACTTGATTACAGAATTTGTGAACCCTAATTCAGCTTGGAACCCTAAGCAGTTGGTGTATTGCAGTGTGCTAGTAGCTGTCCTTCAAGAGTTGACTGAAAATCAGACCTAAAACTTCAAAATTAAACCCTAATCTGCTGCTTGTTCTACTTGAGAGTTTCCTGAAGACTGGCCCAGACCCTGGGTTACAGTACCCAGCATCCCATCTCTGTCAACCCCAGGTTGATTTCAAAAGGGCAAAAGTACATCTAATTCAGTGTTGGATCTGCATCAACACCACAGACATTTTAATCTCATTACACACATTGAATTTCAGGATCCCTAAACCAATATCAGAAGGCAGAAATGTCAATCAGGAAATAGTATTCACATGATTTTAAAGTTCATTAAATTCATCCAGCAGGCTGAACATGCTAGCACCCAGAAGTACAAAACAGAAATAATATTCCTTGTGAGATAATAGTTGTGTAATCAACTTTATCCCCAACAAATATCTATGTATAACTCAGATTAGTGAAGTAGAGGTCTTTTTGCTATAACTCATTGAAAGTAATGTTCACTTTATCTTTTTGCTGTAACTCAGTTTAGGAAAGTTATCCCAAACAGAGATTGCTTTATATATTATAAGTAAAACACATTAGGAAAGAGATTCTCATGTGGAGCTGTCTCCCCTCTTCTTCCATTCGTCTTCTCCCTCTTCTCCCTTCTTCTCCCTTCTTCTCCCTTCTTCTTCCCTGTTGTTCTGGTCTTTCCAGTTGCATGGACTGCTACAGAGACCAAGTAGTCACAGGTTCAAGCCTAAAAACACCTTTCTACGAAAGCAGGGGTAAAGCTGTGAACCTTATGACTCTCCCCAAATCTGCAGTGGCAGGAGTATTGTGCACAGGATAAACCCTATTTTTTCACACTGTGACATCATACACAAGAATGACCCATTTGTAACCACTACATTAGTCTACCTCCATAATTACCTCCGTAACAGCCATAGATGCAAGTTTGACCAACTAAGCATCAAATTGTCAACCCAAGCTGGGATAATCAACCTAAACCCAGATAAACCCAAACCCAACCATGTCAATTTTATGCAGTCAAACAAAATAGGGGATGCTGGTTTATTCAAGCTAAGTTGAGTTTGGCATAGCAAGATATGATTCATGCAAATCTGGAAAGATTAAAAAGAAGGTGGAGAAAATCAAAAGTCTCAAACAAAACATACTACCACCAGATCAGGCTCTGAACTTGACACTAAAACAAGTGCATACACATAGTTACCAAATATTTCAGAATATGAAAATTTGGGGTTTCTGAACCAGACGTCCCCTCAAGAATGGAAAACAAAATAACACATATAGAAGCCAATATAACAACATATAAGATGCAATAGTACAAAAGCTAGTATCAAGATATAGAGAGATTGGTCATGTTGTCTTGATGGGAATTTGGAAACCAACAGATAGATAGCCGCAAGTTATTTATCTCTCTGTAGATACCAACTGCCAAGCCAAAAGCAAGTAAATGACTTAAAACTTGGTTTTGATTCAAAATGGAATCCATGATCAGGACCCAAAATATAATTTGATCTGGAACATAGGGTTCATGATAATTGATTCACAGTTTTGACTTGCATATCTTAACCGCTTGATTTCCCTTTTTTCTGATTTTCTTTTTCTCCTTTGATGATCGGGAATCAAAAACTAAAGCATAGTTCTTTTGTGATAGACTTGTTTCTTCCTTTGGTCATTTTAGATATATTTTCCAGCACATAAAAGTGACTGATACAGAATTTCTTTTTATTTTGCAACATAATATTGAAATCTCAAACTGGCGCGCGCTGTCTTCAGTTCTTTATACTGTCTGTTTC
This sequence comes from Hakea prostrata, assembly GCF_041222555.1. Lineage (NCBI taxonomy): Eukaryota > Viridiplantae > Streptophyta > Magnoliopsida > Proteales > Proteaceae > Hakea > Hakea prostrata. The sequence continues at coordinate 28,454,581 of NC_142603.1, forward strand.
TTTTTCTTATTAGTAATTATGGGAGTTTGTTTGTTGGCATTTTATCTAAAACTTTTGGAGTTCCGTGATTTGATGTTCCCAGGTTTTGATAAGCTAGGCATTTCCCATGGACATCTCATGCCAAGCTTTAGGGTAATATTTGCCTTCTGTTTGTACCATCACGTTGAAGTTTATTTTTTATTCTTAATAAATTTCAGTTTCAGAACACTTTCTCATAATACAATCTTGCCATCTATTGTGGCCTCCTACTAGCCTTGCATTGGTTTATTTATTTAGATTTGGAAGGAAACCCTGCTGAAACCATATAGTTTTCCTTGTTTGTTCCTCACTTTCTTTTAAAACATGCAGACATTCATTGGTTTAGTGGATAAATTATAAGTTGATGGGTTTGGTCTGAGGGCGTGATTGGGAAATACTTAAAATGTAATTGCCTTCTAAATGGCAGTACAAGATCAGTTTAGACTTCTTTGTTTAGAAATGACTCTAGGATGGGGTTACATACATGGCCTTTGGTCCAAGGGTTTCTAATTTCAATTTCCTAAGCCACCTTTATGGGCCTAAATTATGGGTAAGAATAAGTTGCATGCCAGATTAGTTGTTTGTTTGTATATTAGGCTTATTTTAAGCTGTTTAGAATTATCTCAGTGAAGAGATTCTAAGTGGATTTCACTGAGAGATTCTATGTGAATAAATGCATGCTGTAATTAGTTGTCAGTGAGTGCTTTAATGGGGCTGAACTAGTATTCTTTTAGTCAGTTGTGTATTGACTCTGTTTGCTTCACTCTAGTCAACCTATGTTGCCCAATAGTTTAAAAATGAGTTAGGCCTTCCTTTTTAATATAAGAGTATACTTATTGAGTATTCAAAATACAGTTTTAAGAAGGGTTGGGGAGGGCAAGTATTCAACAGAATTTTGACAATGAAAATGCTTTTTGCTGCTCTACTCCATTAAAGATTTGTCTTATGTTTATTAAGGTTGGTGGGATTGGTGATCCCAATCCATACCTTGTGGTGTGAAGCACTGAAGCCTGTGCGGATTGTTTGAAGGAATCCGTATGTGATATGACTGATAACTTACCATGGGATGCCTAGGTGGCTTGTTTTGGTTATTTTGTGGGAGCTTCCATCCTATTTGAATTTGACTCTGAGATTGATGCTGGTGATAGTTTTTCCCTAGGGGTGTCAAAAAAAACCCGTTGACCCGGCCCAGGCCAAGCCCACCCTAAGCCCGGCCCGATCTCAGCCTGATTTTTTCAATCCGAAGGACGGGCTTGGGTTACAAAATGATCAACCCTGATAGGGCCCAGCCCAACCCGACCCTATGGTAGTGTAATCTATTTAAAGTTGTATTTATAATTAAATGTAATACAAGCACAAAAGCAAAACAGGTGCAGCGCTGGTCTGTTGGTAGAATCAATACTCTTCAATGGTAAGAGTGCGGGTTTGATTCTAGCAATGGCACTTTTATCCTTTTTTTCAAAAATAAAAACTAGGGTTTAGGGTCAGGGTTAATTAGGGCCAACCCAACCCTATCAAGGCTAATCAAGGCGGCCGGGTTGGGGGGCCTTGTTAGGGTTAGGCTAGGGTTGGTAATTCTAAACCCTAACAGGGTTGGGTAGGGTTTGGGTTTCAATTTCAACCTCTAGTTTTGGGTTAGGGTTCAAGGTTGGCCCGACCCAACCAAGCCCTTGGACACCCCTACTTTTCCCCCTTCTCAAAATTTCTTCCCCAAACCCTGAACTCATCTTAGATCAAACCGACCGTTAAAACAGCCCCTTTCTTTGATTCAATTCTCCTCACAATCCAAGTCCCATCCTAAATTGACCATCCTAAATCCTGAATTCCTTCATCTCCCTCTTTCAAAAATACAAATCCTATCCCTAATTATTGCTGATGAATCATTCCCGCTCAATTCCCTTCATTAAAATTTAGTTCAACCTTTAGTTATCAGTTTCTAGTTGGTTTCCTACCAATCTAAAAGGCCAGAACTACATCATAGGGTCAAGGTCAAAGGTCAGGCTAGTAAAGGTCAGCATCAAGGTCAGGGTTAGCCAGACCCTAGATCGCATGCAGTTCATGGTCAATCAAGGTCAATCTGTGCCAACCTAATTAGGGAGGGCTTGGATTGGGCTGAGCTGAGCTCAGTAGGTCTGGTTTTGGGTTAAGGCTTTCAAATTTATTGCCACTAAAATGAATGAGAAAGTACTCACATTTAACTCATAACCATTGCCCCCTAAATTGAATTGCTTGTTTCCTAACCAAAGTAAACTTGAAATGAAAAGAGACATCAGCAAACAATAACAATCCCCCGCCCCCAGAAGGTGGGAGGAGGGAAAGAACAAAAAGAAAAGGAACTTGTGCAGACCAATCCAAATATAGCAGATAATATTCAGTTACAAAATTGTAATTCTCCATATCAAATTAGATTATTCAAACATGAGCTAAATAATCATATTGGTGTTTCTAACAACCATGTAACTCCAAAATTTAAGCGAATTTCATCAAGCAAAGAATCTTGATTAATCTAATATAGTTGATGATTCTGGCACATCCAATATGTGAGAATCATTTTTTTTTATTGTCAGTCCTATTCAAGGTACGAGCTAGAAACACAGCAATCTACTATAGCATACTGAAAATAAGAATCCCATAATCAACATTTCAAGAAGGTATTTAGTGTGCATCGTGCAAAGAGCTCAGACCATTCAAAACTTAGAAATAGATCAAGCGAAGAGCTCAGACTATTCCAAGTTATATTATATGACTGCTTTATGCTCAGTAACTTTTATTTCCATTTTGAAGTTTCGCCAGTGAACCCAAGAATCTTGATTAGAATCGACATTGATTCATGCATTTGAAAGTTAAGCTACCAAATTTACCGAATCAATCGGCTATTATTTATGATTCCGGCACATCCATTATGTGAGTATTATTTGTTTTGATTGTCAATCTTATTCAAGATACAAGGAAGAAACAGAGGAATCTACCGTAGCATACTGAAAATCAGAATCCCATAATCAAAATTTCAAGAAGTACTTTGGTGCGAATCGAGTCACGGATGATGGGAGGCACGATGAATGTATAAACTATTTTCTAGTTTTATTAAGCACAAAATAAGGATTGAATAATTAAAAGTGTATGCACAAACTCCTGCCAAACTAGGCATTATAGAAAAACTAACAGAGTGAAGATATTTGAAGGAACAAAAAAACTAACTACCAAAGAAGCCAAGAAAGTTTAAATAGGAACAGAAAAAACCTACGAAGACACAGATATGGGGACATATAACCCTAAAGTCTAAACCGTTCGTTCTGATATCGGATCAAACAAAAGGAAAACACTTCTTCCAGAAGGAGATCAACGGAACAAAACCCTCAATCATTCGACTGTTTGAAGGGAAATCAAAGAGAGTTTGGAGATCAACATACCTACCTGTCTGTCGAATGGAAGAGGTTTCCGCTGTGTTTCGTCGCAGCGCTCTCGTCGTCGAAGGTCTCTCTCGTAGCTGGACTTTTTTGGATTTAAATATAGGGAAAAATATAAATGAAGAGCATTTCCACTCCTTCGCTCAGAGATATACCATTTTTCTTTTTTATTTTGATCTATTTACCAAAATAATTGGAAAAAATCGTTTTGAATGAAAACGAAAAAAAATAAAACGTTCGGTGCATAATAGAGAAAACCATTTCGTAATTTATAGTAAGTCTAGTATAATTTCTACCGGAAAAAGAAATTATTATTGATAATCTTTTGAGATAATTATTGTTGTCGGCTATACTATAGCTTAATTATTAAAAGGACCTATTGCTCCTCTCAATTCAAATCGTATTAAAGAGACAATTACAGTTGCATATTTTTCTTTTCTTTTTTTGGTTTGCAATTGCATATTTAATATTTATTTTACCCTTATAAAATTAAGAAATGGAAAACAATATCGACTAGCTAGAAAAAAAAACCTATCAAGTACCAATTTTAGAGTTGTATCTTTATTATTTTGAATTCGAAAAAAATAGTACTTAAATTAATTTTTTTGCTAAGAAAATGAATTTCCTAAAATTGATAACACCAAATTAGATAGTAAATAACTGAAAATCTAATGGAAGTAAGAACCTCTTAAAATTGAGAACATCAAATTCGAAAGTAAATAACAAAAACTAAATTTAAATATATTTTGCCTTTTTTATTTTTTCTGCCAATGCAGGATTGCTAGAGGGTAAAGATCAATATTTCTCAGTGAAGAGGTCATGGGTTTGATCCTTGCAGACAGTTCCCTTGGCCCGGATGAACCTCAACTTCCAAAAAAACAAAAAGTAAATAACAAAAACTAAAAAATAACACCAAATTAGGGTTTAATAAATAAAAATTGACATGTCATCACTTAACTAATGGAATTTAAAGGTAGAGGGCAACAGTAGTTATAGGTAAAGTCTAAGGTTAGATTAGTAATTTCAAAAATTATAAGGGATAAAATAGCAATCAAAGCTATAATAAAGGGGGCAACAGTAATTATCCATAATATTTTGTAATACTACGAGAAGGAGTTCTTTATTCACCCGTTTTTAAAATCGATTTAGCAAAGTCGTCAATGTTACTTTTCAAGGTTCATCCAAGACCCTTTACAACCATCATCATAACAAATATAAGGAAAAAAATATAAATGAAGAAAGTTTCCCCTCCTTGGCTCAATGATCATATCCCTTAGCTCTTTTAGTTACTATTTTCTTCGTTTTTTAATTTTATACATTTATCAAAAATTGTTGGGGAAAAAAAAGTAACACTAGTAGTCATAATAGAGAAAAACCATTTCGCAATTACTAGTAGTTGTAGTCTAGTGTAACGATCTTTTATAATACTAGTTGAAGGATTCTTCATTCACCTATCTTCAACATCAATTCAGCAAAATCTAATGTGCTACTTTTCACAATCCATCCAAGACCCTTTACAATCATCATTATAACAAATACATTATTGACTGTAAAAGAAGAAAACATTGTTGTGAAGATCTTTTATGCCATGGTTGGAGAGTCATAATGGACTCTTTTTTGCTTTTGGGCCTTTCCACACTCCCCCCATTACCATCATCATCAACTACTACATGACATAACCAATAGAGAACAGATAAACTAAAGCAACTGGTCCCGACTTCTACTAGACCTCATATCATCATGGTTGATGATCATTAAAACGATATTGGCTTTTCTTTCAAAAAATGAATAGGGTGGATTGGGAGACCCGAAGGATGAACCGTTCGAGACAAGCTAGAATTGGAGGGCTAAACATGGACATCCAACCCGCAAGAGGAAGCGTTCCTTGAGCAACGTAGTACAGGACTTTGACCCTATGGAATCTTTCCAAACCTTTGCAACACCTTTCTTTCTAACTCCATCAATCCCAACTCCTGCTTGAACTCCATGAAAGATGATATCTTGATGAGAATTTATGATAGGGCAAATCAAAACATGCTCCACCCCTTCTCCAATGCTTTTTACCAAGCACCAACTCTGGATCAAACCTTGTTGGACAACCAAGTGACCCCTGTCTCATATTTCTTGTGGTATCTTGATATTTTTGCTAATTTTAATTTTATATGCTGCTCTCATCTATTTCACCTTGTCCGCAACTTTGCTAATTCTCTTTTTTAAGATCACATATTTAGCAGATTTCTAACCTCTTATGGTTGCTCACTATGTGTACTCTTCCAGGTCTTTACTGGTAACCTTCATGTGTTCTACCCTTAATCATGCTCACTTTGTAGTTGGTTGTATCACTTGTTTGCTTTCTCTATCTGCTACTCTAGTGTGGTGGCCTTGACTTCTTTTTGTGTGCTGGTGGAGAGAGAACAAATCTAAAATGTTGTTTTTTAGTTGGAATGTTCGTGGCATTAATGGGAAATTTACGCTCTTGAGATTGGAAAAACTCTGTAGGAAATTCAATCCTAAACTTATATTTCTTTGCGAACCTAAGTGTAAGATCTTCGGCAACATCCACAAACGTTTCATGGGCGCTCTAAAAGGCTATGAGTCTCAGGCATGAAGTCCCCAGCATGGGATCTAGGGGTTTTCAAGGTGGTTACTGGATCCTTTCTAACCAACGTCAGTCAACCCCCATTTTATTTTCTTCGAATCATTTTGCCGGATTGCTAATTGAATCCTTTTGTCATTTGTGGGGATATAAATGAGCTGATCTCGCCTGTTGACAAATGGGGGGGGGGCACATTCAAACCATCGCCAGCTCTTCCTTTTTTATGTAATCTCATTTCAGATTTTCACCTATCTGAAGTCGCTGGTGATGGTCCCACTTATACATGGTTAAACCACAAGCAACCCCCCCATCTCACGAAAGAAGTAATCGACAAAGCTTTTTCTTGTCCAAACTTCCTTTCTTCTTTACCCAATCTGAAACTCTCAAAATTACCTACAATTGGTTCAGATCATTCACCTATTCTCATTAACACTTATGGTTCTTTTTTCTCAGGAAGAAAACTCTTTCATTATCAATTGGCTTGGTAGGGACATCCTGACTTCTCTTCAGATGTTGGTAAGGTTTGGAGTGGGTTGGAGGAGGGCTTTCTCTCATCTAAACTCGCCTCGCTTTCTAATTTCCTTAAAGGTTGGAATGTTTCAAAATTTGGTTATGTGCATAACATTTGTGATAGGATTGAGATGGAATTGCTTGCTATTGAAAATTGCTTTGACCCTGATTTGAATCTCTATTACCAAAAGAGAGACTAGTTGAGGTGGGTATATGGGCCCAAGAATCTTTTTGGTTCCAAAAGTCTAGACTCCAATATGTTTGGGATGGAGACAGAATATTAGTTTTATCATAATGCTTCTAAATTCCATCTGAAGAAGAGAAAATATGAATTTATTCTCCATGATAATTAGTACATCCATGACCCTATAGGTATTGCTAACTGTTTTGCTAAGTTTATGCAAGATCTTTATACCTCTAGCAATCCTGATATTCCTCCTCTTATTGACATGCTTTTCCCCCCTATTTACTCGATTGTGAATAACCCTTCTTTGACTTGTTGCCCTAGCTTGGAGGAGCTTCATTCTTTTGTGTTCTCTATTGGGGCTTTTAAGGCCCCAGGTTTTGATGGTTTCCAAGCTTGTTTTTTTTCAACATTTCTGGGAGTTAGTTCAATCTGATATTGTATAGTTAGCTGCTAACTTTTTCAATAATTGTTGGTTACCCCTTGGGACTAATCACACTTTACTCTGTTTCATCCCTAAAAGGGAGAATGTCTGTCAGGTCTCAGATTTTAGACCTATCAACCTGTGTAATGTCTCATACACAATTATTGCTAAATTAATAGCAATGAGGCTAAAACCCTTTCTCCATGATATTATTTCCCCACTACAAAGTGCGTTTGTGCCTGGTAGGTAAATTACTGACAATATTCTGATAGCTCAGGAAGTTTTTCATTTTATGAAAAAAACTCTGGCTAAATAGGAGTTTGTGGCTTTGAAACTTGATGTGTCAAAGGTGTATGATAGAGTGGAATGGAGTGTTCTGCTAAAAGTTTTAAAGTGCCTTGGGTTTCATTCCAAATTTTGTGACATGATTAAATGCCTTATTTCCTTTGCATTTTTCTCTATAAAGCTTAATGGTTCCCCCTACTCCTGGTTTTTTGCCTCTATGGAGATCGAAAATTTGGATGAACAAGTAGCTAAAACTGCCTTATTCACTAGGCTGACAAACCAAAAGTTGCTAGAGTTACTACTTCAAGATATGCCTTCCACTTACTTAGAGTTGGTACAACGATGTCAAAAACAGGTAGAAGTGACAGAAATACTTGACGCACGTCAACGGGAGACGAAGGCTCCTAGCAAAGAGCCAAAGGTTCCCAAAAGGAGCCATAAGCTGAAGCAGCCCAGCCATGATCGGGCAAGGAAACCACGTTCTACCTGGAGGCGGTGATCTCTTGATCAGGATGACTACACGCCACTGAATGCTCCCTGATCAGAAATCTTGATGCAGATTAAGAATCACGACATTTTGAAATGGCTGCTGAAGATGATAGCAAAACCAGGAGAGAAGAATATGGAGAAGTATTGTCGTTTTCACAAAGACTATGGACATTACACAAACGAGTGCAGACACCTGAAGGCTAACATAGAAAGGCTGATAAATCAGGGACACTTGTCTAGTTTTGTGAAAGGGCAAGAAAACGAGCAGAGGACGACCGCTGAAAAGAGGGAGCAATCGAGGAGTAGAGATTGTTAGGCTAAAACTCCCAAATCAAAAAAGGGGAAGGAGGTAATCGGTCCTAGTCGATCTCCCATCCTTACTATATTTGGAGGTCCCGAACCCGAGTTCCTCAGAAAACTGAAAGCAAGGTCCAAGTTCATTGGATAGGGAGAGTCCCAGAAACAGAAGAAATTAGAAGAGAATCCCATCATGTTCGATGAAGACGACGAGCAGGGCGTGTGTACACCTCATGATGACGAAATAGTAATTAAAGTTGAACTTGGACGTCTAGAGGTACACAGGGTTCTGGTCGACACAGGATCTTCAGCAAATCTTCTATCTTATGAAGCATATCTAAAGCTGAAGGTAGAAGAGGATCTAATAAAGCCATCATCCACACATCTCTACGGTTTTGCTGGTTCCTTAGTTATGGCAGAAGGATCGATTCAATTGGACTTTCAGTGGGAAGTTCCCTAAAGAAGCCACCATTCGGGTAAATTTCTTAGTTGTTTGGGAACTTCCCACTTACAACGTTATTCTCGGCAGGCCTTCCCTAACAAGGTTAGGTGCCATTGTCTCACCAAGACATATGAAGATAAAGTTTCCAACCAATAAAGGAATTGGCCAAGTAACTTCAGATCAGAGACTTTCCCGACAGTGCTACGTTGCATATCTCAAAGATAAAGATGGACCTTAGAAAGCCACAGCCTTACCAATTGAGGTAAGGGATGATCGTGATGAAGATGCTATGTAGAGGCCCAAACCAGTGGAGAAATTGGAATGGATCCTTTTGCAGTCGGGAGACGAAAGAAAAGCAACTCATATTGGATCCGAGCAGCCATAAGATTTTAAGGAAAAATTAAAGGCCTTCCTTCGGGAAAACATGACTCGTTCGCTTGGTCGGCCGATGACATGTCAGGTATCGACCAAGCGGTGGCCAAACATAAGCTCTAGATTAACTTGAACGTCAAACCGGTGATTCAGAGAAGACGAAACTTCTCGATTGAGAAGCATGAAGCAATCAGAGGAGAGGTCAAGAAATTAAAGAGTTCGGGTTTTATTGAAGTCATAGAGTGCCCGACATGGCTGGCCAACGTTGTAATGGTAAAAAAGTCGAGCGGGAAGTGGAGAATGTGTACTGATTTTATAGATCTTAATAAGGCATGCCCGAAGGATCTGTTACCCGCTTCCCGAATAGATCTCTTGATCGATGCAACCGTAGGATATGAAACGTTAAGTTTTATGGATACATATTCAGGTTACAACCAAATCCTAATGAGCAAGGAAGATGAGGAATTCATGGCTTTCATGACTGATCGGGAAAGTTTTTACTATAAAGTCATGTCGTTCGGGTTAAAGAATGCAGGAGCTACCTACCAAAGGGTAGTAAACAAGATCTTTAGTGACTTGATCGGGAAAAATATGGAGGCATATGTAGACGATATACTGGTAAAAAGTTTCAAATGAACGGGGCACATCGTAGATCTCAAAGAAGTATTTTCTGTTTTAAGAAAATACCATATGAAGCTGAACCCAGAGAAATGTGCCTTCGGGGTATCTTCGGGTAAATTCCTAGGGTTTATGGTTTCCCAGAGAGGAATCAAACCTAACCCGATCAAGATACAAGCCTTGCTCAACATGGAGCCCCCCAAGACCGTTCAGGATGTGCAATGCTTAACAGGACGAATCGCTGCATTAACGCAATTCATTTCACAATCAGGAGAAAAATGCTTACCTTTCTTCAAAGCTCTAAAATATTTAAGGGGGAATAAAGAAGCTAGATGGACAGATTTAATGCCGAAGGTATTCAAGGATCTAAAAATCAGGCTTGGGCAGCCACCCTTGCTCTCCCGACCTGAGAAAGGAGAAACCTTACAGATATATATGGCATCTTCACGATTGGCCGTAAGTGCGGTCCTCATTCGGGAGAAAGAAAAAAAGCAGTGGCCCATTTATTATGTCAGCCATGTACTCTTGGAGCAGAAACAAGATATTTGGCGATTGAGAAGCAGGCTTTGGCACTTATGATAGCAGCTCGAAAGCTCAGGCCATACTTCCAGGCGCATGTAATTGAGGTATTGACCAATTTCCCTCTTTAAAAAGTTTTGTTTAAGCCTGATTTATCCAGAAGAATGGTCGCATGGTCGATAGTGCTTGGGGAATTCCAAGTGGACTTCAAACCCCAAACTGCCATAAAAGCCCAGGCTTTAGCAGATTTTGTAGTAGAATCTACTTCCCTGATCGAAGAAGATCATGAGCCCATTCTCCCAAGCATGTGGAATATCTATGTCGACGGCTTGAGCAACAGGTATGGATCGGGAGCACGGGTCTTATTAAAAAGTCCAGGAGGTTTCTTATTCGATATGCTTTATGGTTCGGATTAGAAGCCAATAACAATGAAGCTGAATATGAGGTTTTCATCGCTGGCCTTCGGCTAGCTAAAGCTTTGGCAATCACGAAATAACCATATAGTGACTTCCAGCTCATAGTCAACTAGGTGGAAGGAGAGTACGGGATAAAAAGAGCCTCGGCTACGAAATATCAAGAGCTAATCCAAACCCTCCGAAAGGAATTCAAGGATGTTAAAGTATGTCAGATCCCGAGGAAGGAAAACACTATGGTGGATGAACTTTCCAAGTTGGCCAATGCTAAGGAAAAGACCTTAGAACCATCGGTTTACATTGAAGAATTAAGCTTTCCAAGTGCTCAAGCAAATGGGGTGTCTTATATCGAAAGTAAAAGATGCTGGATGGACCCGATCGTTGAGTACATTCAAGACAACAAACTTCTCGAAGATCCAAAAGAAGCAAGGTCAATCAGGGTTCGTGCAGCCAAATTTACAATCCAAAGCGGAAGGCTTTACTGAAGATCTTTTGCTGGGCCATTACTCAAATGCATAGGACCGGAAGGGTCAATGATCGCTTTGGCAGAAGTTCACGAAGGAATATGCGGAGCACATATGGGCGGCCGAGCATTAGCATATAAGATCTTCCGACACGGGTTATATTGGCCCAAGATACAAGAGGATGCCATGAGGTACGTTCGGTTTTGCAATCAATGTCAAGTCCATTTGAAAGTGTCAAAGCTGCCTGCCACGACCCTAATGTCAATTCTTAACCAAATTCCATTCGCAATGTGGGGAATTGACTTAGTGGGAAAGTTCTCGAAGGCATCAGGAGGAAGAGAGTACTTAATTGTAGCAATCGATTATTTTACCAAATGGGTGGAAGCAGCTCCTTTGGCTTCAAACACTGAAGAAAAGACGAAATGATAAGACAGAAGTTGAGGATAAAGAAATGGCTTTAAATAGCCTCAAAAGTTTAAAGCATGGAAAAACGATCCAATCAAATCAAGGGTAGAGATTGATTGACGGTTCAAATGCCGAACGTCCAATCAAAGATCAACGGTCAGCCATTAGCGACCCTTTGGATTTGGCAAAAGAAGAAGTTAAACTTGTCAAATCCATCCACGTGGTACTTCCGACGCCTGTTACGAAGATGGCTGACTTGAGAAGTGAACCATCAATCAAAGCAATTAATGTGAGGTAACATTTGAACTTCCTAGGGAAGCTTACCCAAATAAGCCGTTCGAGAAATCGAGGGTTTTGAGTTCTCGACTTGTGAACGTCCGAGTTACACACTAAGCAAGAATAGAGCCTCAGGTGTTAGTAGACGAATTTCACTCATTATTGAAGGGATCAAGTACATGATCAATGAAGGTTCAAGAGCCTGGTAATCGGGAGCTTAGCTTAAGACGAATAGTTAAGTAACATTCACCGAAAGCCAACAGATTCCTTCGGAAAAGATGAATTCTACGAAATCCCCGAGTACATTAACAACAAAGCATCGAGACCGAATGAGTCCTCTAGAAACTTATGGGTATCTTTTAAGTTGATTACGACAAACAGGAAAAGAAATCTCAGAAGGATAGAGTTTCATTAACACAAAAGGCCTGAGAGGGAGGGCCAACCCTTATAAAAATAAAAGAAAATACAAGAATTCTTACAAAATTCAAAAAATTATTACAAGTCTACAAGAGGATCAAGGACTTGGTCGACGTATGGCTTTGGGAATCTGATCTTTAGGGGGCTTGATTCTGGGCGTTTAGCTGGGCAACGTTCTCCTCCGTACCCTCTCGTTCGGGAGTCATAGGAGGAGAATCGCTAAGGTACCCCTCAACGTTCGGATTTGTCAAAGCAGGGTTATCCTTCTCCAAAACCCAACTTGGGGTAGGCTGCTGCAGCGTTGCCTCAAAGATTTCTTCATAAATAAGATCTTTGTGCTCCTCGATCGGGAAAGTAGGATCGGCCGCCAAGACACTCTTCCAAACTTCATTAATGCCCGCTCGATACGCCACCAAGTTGTATAAATTGAGCAGCTGACTAAACAGCTTACTATTCAGATATTTGTTGATGCAAGCCTTCTGAATCTCGGGATCCAGATCTTCAAGATGCTCGGGACCAATAGCAGCTTCTAGCTTTTCTTCTAGCTCTTGCCTCTCCCAAATGAGGTCACTAATTTTGGACTCGAAGTCTTGACAATCGTCCCCGCTTGTCCCAACTCCTTCTCCATCTCCTCCATTCTTGATTTTGCAACCACCAGCTCCCCGGAGAAGGACAAAGTCGAGTGACCTCCTCGACAACTTCAAGGCCTCTTGACTCTTGGCCTCGGCAAGGGCATCACTACACTTGGCCCGAGCGCCGAGGCGACCAATCCGAAGATTCATTTCCATCCGACGATGGAAGTGTTCTCGTCAGACCCCGCATTCAAAATACGATCGAGAATAAGACAACAAGCATAATGGAATTTCCCAAGATACACGAAGTTCGAGACACACCCGATGTTGGAGTTCACCAGTTCCTCATTAGGCATAGCGTCCAGTTCCACCCGATCGCTCGGAGCTAGAGCATTGACCGCCCAATTGATGGAGGCCTCCGTATCGCGGGAAACTGTGCCCCGAGTACCCACCTTCCACTTGGGAACGTAGACTTCCCCTCGGTCGGCCCGCTTCTCTTGGAAGCAAAGATCATCAACCAACTCCAGCCTCCTCTTGACGAGAGCGAAATTATTGTGGGTGGACTCAAAGAATCTCCACCGTCTCTTTTCCTTTGGTAGCACGATCCTGCCTTATTTTTAGAAGCCCCTTCGGGGTAGCAGCAGTAGAAGAAGCCCCCTTCAGGTTAGGAGAACCCTCAAGAGCATCTTTATCTTTCCCCTTTCGGGGAACCCTCTCCTCCACAACAGCAAATTTCAGTGCCAAAGCCCTCACAACGTTCGGGTTAAACTTGGGAGGCACCGCAAAATCAAAGAGAAGAGTTAGAATCATCACAAGAATAACAAGAGTAAAAAATATATATACAAAGAGGAAAAGAGAGTTCGAGCGCTCACCATGGGTCAAGCCTGAGTAACGAAGGACTGCTTCGTATTCCATGGCATACCCATGGATTTCTTGATGCGGTTGGATTGCTTTGATGGCCCAAATTGCTTTATCCTCAGCATCGGACAGAAAAGGAGCACGATTGAGCTGGGTAAAGGAGTCTGGGTTTTTCCATGCGATAGAAAATGAATCCTTGACGCCACCCTTTGTGATTTGAAGGATAGGTACCTTCAAAGCAAGGATTCCCCCTTGCCACCCAAAATCACCCTTTGGGCATTTGGAGATAAACACCCATCCGGGGGGATTGGATTTACTCATACAATAAAAATGGACAAAAATAGAAAGAAAAGGGGTTATCCCGAGATCGTGACAGAGCCCCAAGAAGCCAATAATATGCCTCCAGCTGTTCTGGAGGAGCATACCAGGACAAATTTCCTAATGGTCGAGGATTTCGGCAATCAAAGGAGAATAAAGCGGAAACCGAACCCCACTCTTAAGGGATTCGGTATAGATTGAAAATTCTCCGAGAGGGTTTAAGTCAACTATTTCATTCAAGTTCGGCACTCGAATAACGTAGGTGGGGGGATGAAATAATCAAAGTGGATTCCTTCGATTTCAGCAGGACGAACCTTGGAATCATAGGAAGAAGGACTGGTGGAAGGTCTCTTGGACGGTCGGGAACTCCTGGCCGCCGATTTCTTAGGAGCCTTCCTCTTCTTTGAAGAAGTCCCCTGAGTCTCAGGGGCATTGCCTGGGGGATCCCTAGGGATTGCAGAAGCGAAACGTAACCAGTGTTCGGTGATTCTTTCATCCCAATCACCGGAGAGTTCAACGGAAGCAGTATGACTCGCCTGTTCAGCAGAGTCATCTTGCTCAATCATACAACTGACGGAGTCATCATATGAGGTTTTATCACTACCCATTATCAAAGAAAGAAGGAGCAAAAGAGGATTTGGGTGAAGAAGGAAAAAATAAATTAGCAGAAATGAAGCTAGTAACCCGAATGCACCAAAGAAGAACAAGAATATAACTAAGGAAAGGCAGAGGAAACTTACTTGTGATTGAATCGCTTGAACTCGGAGAAAAATCACTTGAACTTGAAGAAGAAAGGATAAATCGCAAGAGCAGGAACTTCAAAGCAAGAACAATTTCTGAGTAAAGACAAAAGTGCAGAAGTGAAAAGAAGAAATGAAGCAGGAGAAGCCTTTTATAGGTTCAAAATTTAAATGGACGAATGAGATGGAACTCAATTGACGAACAAGATCACGCGACGGTTCAAGAGATTTAGTAATGATGATAAATATTTAAGACATGACGGTTTGAATGAAAAAAGGTAACATCAGGCGCCTCCCCGAGTGCCACATGGCGACATTGCACGGGGAGCTAGGAGTTCAGACTGCTCGACGGCACCCCACTGAAGTAGGTGTCAGGGGCATTAAATGCGAAGATATTTTATTAGGACAAGACTTTTGTCTCCACTCGTGTTTGGTAAAGAAATCTAATCAAACCAAGCATTCAAGCAAAGATGTTGCCCAAATGCTCGGTCCAAGGGGCAAATGATGTGAAGAAAATTATACTCTCTTGACTTTGCCTCTTTTTTCACTTTTCCTTTTAGTTTTCATTGTTCATTTGTCAATTTTTAAGCTTTCTACTTATTGTCTAATTTTCCAGTCCCTCACTTTTTCAAAGCATACTACTTAGATTGCATGCATGTAGCCAATACTCATTAGTTAAACTAAGTTCGTTTTTATAAATGATGTTGGTTTGATTTAAAAAAATAATGAAGAAAAACATTGTGTACATTCCAGACTGAAGTAAGAAACCATATGAAGAGAAAGAGAAAGGTCACCTATAGCATTATTGAAAGGGAAGAACAAAAGACTTGTTTGCTTTTCTACTTTCTGCTGCTGTTCTAGCTGGCATCACATAAATTAACATCAAGAAAGACGATGGGGAGCAAACAGGTGCAGTGAATAGTAAACTGGTGGAATTCTGTGCCCATGCCCTTTAGCCTTAGAAGGCGCTGAAGCATCAACAGAGCTTTTCCTCTGGAGATTATACATTTGTGAAAATAAGTGGGAATACATTTAATGATAACTGAGATTGATGAACCTGATCTAGGGGTGATTATTCATAATAGTGTACATGGTCACGAAGAAGAAACTGAGTCTCAGTGAGTGTCTTGGAGCATAAAATTGAAAAATGTTGAAGAAGCTCAAGAGAAACGCATATGGCCAATGAAAATTCTTATACAGAAAAGATCTCAGTGAGTATTCAGCTGGTGGTCAAGTCAGTGGCGGTAGACATTAGGGTGATGCTGATGTGGAGATGGGAACAAGCGGTGATGGGATCATGGTTCAGACAGAGCAACCACTAGAATCAGTCTCTCATTTACATGTTGAAACGCTAAGATAAGAGTCCTTTCAGCCCATTAGTGGAGCAGCAGTTGATGCATCAACAGATGCCACTGTTTCACCATTATTTCTGTTGCTAATGAAATGACTTTAACACCCACAAAGTGTATCACGAGCTAAATAAAAACCTTTCCATCCTCTCCATCAGTGGCCTGAAAGGAAAAGATCAAGTACCTGGATTTCAATTGATTCATCCATGGATGGGTTCTTTGATATCATTGTTGGAGATCCAGATCTCTGATTAGGCAAAGTTACTGTGATTTGGTAAATTTTAGGGAGCATGACTAAGATTTGCTTTTCTTTTTTGGTGGTGGGTTCTTTTGTTGTTTGGTTGGGGGAAGAACCGTATGAAGCTTTCAAGTATTTATTGTAGTTCAACATGAAATTGAGGGAGAGAGAATACTTAAAATGAATAGGGAAGTCCTGGGTTCACCATATCATACTTGATCTGTTCGAGTTCTCATTTTTCTGGAAAGAAGTCGATGGAAGCTCTGGTCACTGGGTAATGGCATAATCTAGCATTCCCCTTGAGGGCAGTTATAAGTCCTGGCAACCCAAATCCAGAAGTTCATGCAAGGTGTAAGTTCTGGGTGAATTGCACCAGTTTGTGGTAAAGGAGTTTAACCTCAAGGAGAGGTGAGTCAGCACATCCAAAACCACACACCTGACACCTTTTCAGCCCAATAAAACAATGTCATTATGGTGACAACCTGCACTTTCCTGTAATCACCTAATCAGATACGAAATGGTTGTTCTAGCATGATGGAAAATCAAGCAAGCACACTGATGGCCTCAACCACAGATGTATTCGAAGTTAGTTTTTCATACTTGAGATATATGATCTCCAGATTTCCGCTGCTACCCAGATTGGTTGTTCTGGATATAGGTCCAGGCTATCAAATCAGTTAAACTTTAGTTTTGCTTGTGATGATTTAAATCTGCTACCAAACATAGATTGACGAGATGTAATGCTTTCTCACCAATTTGATCCAATTTAATTGACCGCCAATTTATTTTTTTGATTAGTTAAATAGCGATATTTGATAATAATTCCACTTGTGTATAGAATTTATGATTGCAGAAGCAGCTTTTCGACATGTTATGAGGGTAAGCACCAGGCAAGAAGACGATGGGAATGGAATCGCTTGTACAAGCATCCATGATCACTCCAACAGTCCCAGACTCAAATGCAATGTATTGGAACCATCACTGCCAATCGATTTTCAGATAAAACAACTGTTGTGCATAGAAGCATGGGTTTAGTTTAATATACATCTATTTCTTCCAGTACCGACGAGTTAAGATCAAAATGGAGATTTAGGGACTTGTGTGGACAGCAGAAAATTAGAACAGGCATGATTGTTGCATTTAAAGTTTTTTTAAAATAAACCACCTAATGTTTTACTAAAAAAATTAGACCTAATTTTATAAAGAAACCTAAATGTAGCCAATCAAATAATTTTCCAACATTAGAAGCCTTCTCACTCAAATACTTTAGGTGTGGTGTCAGATCTCATTTTTTGGTGTGTGTCTCAGAGGGAACTTCAGTGGCGCGGCTCCAGTGTTTGGATCCAATCATAGTCCACCGGTCAAAAGCAACTAATGCTGAAGTATTCTTTTTTCAAGATCGGAACCTTGAGGTGAGAAAGAAAATTGTGGTACTGAATCTGCATTTAACAAACTCAGGATCGGACCAAAAAATTTTTTTTTTTTCTTTTTTCTTTTCCTCTAACTTAGATACATAAACTGTTATCTATCCAACCAAGGGGATTATTACAATTCTACAGAGTAAATTGCTAAACCTTGAAACCCATCATGGTAAGTGGATCTCCCCAATACAAGATCTAAGGCCTTCTTAACCTCTAATGTAATAAATTCTCATGTTTCAAAAAGAACAGAGTCCAATTTTGGACTCACCATGAAGTTCAGTCTTTCATTCAACAGCATATTATACCCCTTATGTTAGATGCACAAATTGGTGGCCCAGGTGAAACACCAATCTATAAAAGAGACTTTGTTTCTTGGTGAAATGAGATAAAGAAATAAAGCAACAAAAGCGCTAAATCTGCTTTCAGACCTCAAGCAACAATCTGACGGGCTGACATGGTAGGGGAAGCAGCTTTTTACTGAAGATTAGACTGGCAGATAGAGAAGCTTATTAACTTCAACCTGGGAAACAATCTGGAGAAATGGCTGTAAGGATTTTATATAATTTCGTGATTCATAGAGATCTGTACCTGCTATAGGCCAATCCTTAGGCCATGGCTCGCACAAGCTCCTGGCATTGGAAGTGAATAAATCACCACTGTCAATTTGAGGGACACCTCAGCTAATGTTCAAGTCATAACCCAATCCTAACACATGCCATCTCCGATCAAGTGGTTCAGCTGCCAAGCTTTCACAAATGTCAAAAGGCCTGGGGAAGGGTTCCTAGATTCCAGAGAGTCCGGCTTCCTTCAGCATTCTGTCGCCAGTGCAATGATACCTGGCAGTCATAAGAGCCTATTTTCCATGCAATAGGTCAAAAACATTCATCCTGAAATGCCCATCCGCAGGCCCCTTTCAGGGTCAAATTCTGATAATGGTAGGATTGAGAATTGAGGCACTTGTAAA